>NW_027136894.1:1002500-1201999 GCF_040869045.1 Eurosta solidaginis | reverse complement strand
ATTCGCCTCCTTCTTACCTATACCTGCTCACGCGCGTGTTTATACCCAAGGTTGCTTTACTTTATTTGATGTAAAGAGTGAAAGCGCAGCTGGACGCAGGTAGACCTTATGAATTCAGATAACTGAATGTTTAGCAAATACCTACTGTAAATTTCACGGGGACCCTTTTTGTCTTTTTTTTTATTTTCCATCAAAGTTCGAAAAAAGTCCTAAAAATAGGCTTTTCGAAAAACAGGTACATCTGACAGCTTTTATAAAAAAAAACAAATTTTATGTTTTTATTCAACCTTGAATTAAATATGTCTTCGCAGTAGCAGGCCGTTTTATTTAGAGACAAAACAATTTTTAATACAACAAAAAAAAAAAAAACAAAAACCAAAAATTTTTCTAAGTGTTAAAAATTTATAAATCTTGAGCAGCTCTACCTTCTGAAATACCACTTTCTGTTTTATAAGAGTTATATATTGATAATCCCTGTAAAATTCTCTATTAAATACATGTATTAGGTTTATCGAACGCTTTCATGAAATTTTTGATTTGCCAGGCTTTTCGGGCAGAGGCGCCATAGTGCAGCATCCAGTATTTTATATGGCTTACATTTCGGTTATTCCAACACTCAATCGTCATTTGCGACGCTGCTGCAACGACGTATCCCTTTACGTACATATTTTACGTACATATTCTGAATATATATACTTACTATATTTCTCAATTGCATATTCATACATTTTTACAAAAGTTATGTACAGTAAATTTTTTTCCAGTGCATTCATGTTTTTCAAATTGTATGTGGACATCCTCTCGCATGTTACCCTCTTCTGGCACGAAAAATGCATAAATTTCTTACAGGTTATTTTGCAAACGGTCCTTTGCGGAATTTGGTAGTTCCAACATATAACATGTTTTAAATGTTATTGTGGTTTTGCATATAAGTATAATTGCCAACTCGGGACACCTTTTCAATTTAGTGCGTTTTAACATATATTATATAATTCTCATTTCAATTTTCTTATCCCTTTGAGATTTTTCTTTTCGAACACGTCTTCCTCATAATTCCGTTCACTTACGTGGGTATGTCAATAAAATACATTTTGAATATTCAGAGTTTATAAGTGTTTATTTTTGCACTAACGCAGCACTATGTGTATTTAGAAAGAAGGCGCGGAGTTAAACTAAAATATGTATTTTATTCACACTTCAAAACTTTCAATTACAAACAAAGTAATAAATGGGAAATTAATTAAATATTAAAAGATGCGCGACGGTGGGCGGGCGGTAGTATAGCAAACGAATATTGTTGACGATGCGTAGCGAACGGGCTGGTAGTTAATGACAAACTGAAAAACTGAGAGCGCGGTGGTGGTTGGCAAGCCACAGCTGAGCTGCACTGCTTGCGCTTGGCTGCACTGGGCCGGGTGTTGCCAGACGGAGGGGGCGGACTTAGTCCGAAAACTCGATCATGTCTTCAACATGCTCCCCCCCCGCCCGACGCGTTGATGGGTTAAGGACGGCATCAACCCTGTCCAGGGCCGCCCGTGCCTCGGCTACTAATTGTCGTATTCGGTCGTCGCGCTGTCTAGCCGTCCGGCTTCGAATTGCCCGTTGGCGATGTTGGGCTGTTGCACGCTGTGGTCCTCTATCGGTGCGACGCGGGTTGGTGGGTGTGCGTCGAGCTCGGTGTAGGAGCGTGTGATGGCCGAGGGAGCATTTGCGGCAGCTTGATTTTGAGTCACACGCCCCGGTGCTGTGCGACACTGCCAGACAGTTGATGCAGTACCGGTGGTTCCTCGCGCACTCGTAGCGCTCCTCCGGCTTCATCGCGAGGAACGCCCGGCACTGCCTTAGCGCGTGTCGCTGGCCACACAGCCGACATTTTGGCATCTCCGTACGTCTGCGGGTCCTGTAAAGACAAGAAAAAAATACGTATTTTTCAAAAAAATGGGTTGGTGAGGGTAGCTTAGATATCTTTCCAGATTGCTAGGGGCATGAAGCAGAGCGTATCAGAGGTAGGGTTGGCACTACTAGGCAGTTGGTAGCACGCACAGTTTGGCAATATTTCGGGTTATTAGTCCGTTTTGTGTTTTGAGTTCCACAACTCGAACATGTTTATCCGATCCAGGGTGTAAAGTGATTACCCGTCCCAAACGCCATTCGTTCGGGGGTAGTAAATCATCCTTTACCACGACTAAATCTCCAACTTGAATATTGCGTTGAGGGCATTTCCATTTATACCGCTTATGCAGCTCCTTGAGATACTCGTTCTTCCATCGTGTGCTGAATTGGTGGTGAAGCACTTTCAGTTTCTGCCATTTGTTGACCAAGGTGAGATGCTCTGCAGTTGGCTCCGGTAACGACAAGAGCGGCGCGCCACGTAGGAAATGCCCTGGGGTTAGGACTAGGGGATCCATTGGATCTTCGGACATAGGGGAGAGCGGTCGGGAGTTGAGGACCGCCTCTATGCGTACTAAGAGGGTAGTAAGCTCTTCGAAGGAGAACTTCTGGTTTCCTGCTACTTTCGTAAAGTGTATCTTGACCACCCATGTGGGGAGCGTATGGTGGGATGAATTTCCATGAGAATCCGTGAGTTGCATACTTTTCGGCGACGTCTGTAGCGACTTCCTTGAGGAATGTGGTGAATTCTCTTTGTAATCCGCGTTGTGCGCCGACGAACGTCTTTCCGTTGTCAGAATATATCTGGTGGGGTAGGCCACGGCGGCCAGTAAATCGGGCAAAGTCTGCGTTGAAGGCATTCGTGGTGAGATCAGAGCACACTTCTAAATGAACAGCCTTTATGGAAAAACAGACGAACACACAAACGTAAGCTTTGACATTCGAAGCTCGGCGAAGGGGAGAAGTTTTTACCATAAATGGTCCAGCAAAGTCGACTCCTGTTGTATGAAAGGGTAGGGAATACGTTGACCTCTCGGGTGGCAAGGCTGCCATTATCTGCGTTTTCATCTGCTGTTTATAGATGGTGCAGGTTTTGCAGTGGAAGACGAGCTTTTTGACCTTTTGCTTCAAACGTGGAATGTAGTACTGTTGCTGTACCATTCGGATCATCAGCTGTTTGTCGGCGTGCAGCAGGTGCGAATGGAGGAAGTCTAACAGAAGAGAACAAAATCGAGAGTTTTCGGGTATGATAGTTGGGTGCCGCTCATTAAAGCTATAGGTGGCATATGCTAATCTTCCAGAAACTCGCATGATTCCTGAGTCATCTAGCATGGGGTTTAATGTCAGAAGGGTGTTCTTTTTGGGTAAGGGTCCTGACGTTTGAAGCAGCTCTATCGTGTCTCCGTAATGATTTCGTTGAGTTTGAATGATGATTTTGATTTTGGCATCATTCACTTCGGCGTGGGTGAGGTTAAGCGTGGCTGGAACTTCTAGTTTTCTTGCTCTTCGGATAAACCGCAACATATAGGCCACGACTCTAAGCGCTCGAGAAAACGACGAAAACCGGTCGAGTATGTCTATATTTTCTTCCTGCAGGGTGTGGAATACATCCACATGTCGTTGTTCGGGTGGAGTTGGGTGGTGAGGTGTATCCTTTGGCCACGAAGTTGATGGATTGATTAGCCAATTAGGTCCTTCCCACCATAGCGGACATTGGACTAAATCTTGAGGCTTGCAACCTCGAGTGCCCAAATCCGCTGGGTTATCCTTACTGGAAACGTGCCTCCAAGTGGCGTTGTCGACGTTCTTAAGAATTTCAGAGGTTCTGTTGGCGACATACGTTTTCCAGGTATGGGGTGGTTTTTCTAACCAGGCCAGTACGATGGCAGAATCGCACCAGAGAATGAGTTCGTGTTGGGGTAGATTCAGCTCACTTCGCAGCTGTTTCACTAACTTGGAGAGTAAAACTGCTCCACAGAGTTCCAACCGTGGAAGACTCACGGTTTGGAGGGGTGCTACTTTGCTTTTAGCAGCTAGCAAATGGGATGAAAACTTATTTTCATGGGTTTGTACTCGTAAATATATACAGGCACAAAATGCTTTTTCTGAAGCATCTGAGAATCCATGCAGCTGGATTAGTTTATCGGGGGAATACTGTACCCACCTAGGGATTTTAATGTCTCTGATATGAGGTAAATTTTCATATATTGAGGTCCATTTTTCGAGAGCTCCGGGCTTCACGTTCTCGTCCCAATCCGTTCCTTCCATCCAGAGTTGTTGCAGCAACATTTTGGCAAGAATCATTATTGGTGAAAGCCATCCTGCGGGGTCAAACAGTTTTGCGACTGCTGATAGAATCTGCCTTTTTGTAGTCGTGTTTTCTGCTGATGGTGGATCATACGTGTAGGTGAAGGTGTCGGTTAGCGCGTTCCACTGAATTCCAAGAGTTTTTGTGGAACTCGAATTATGGAATTTAAGGAAGTCGACGTCTAGCAAATCAGGGTCGGGAACGGGTTTTAGAATTTCAGGGTGATTTGCCGACATCTTCCTCAAAGGGAACCCTGTCGATTTTAAGGCTTCGATAACTTGAGTCATAGAGTTCAAAGTGGACTGTATATTATGACCGCCTGACAAAATATCGTCAACATATGTTTCGTTTAATAAAATGTTTTTAGCGAGCGGATATTCGTCTTGACAATCGTGGGCGAGTTGGTGTAGGGTTCGAATCGCCAAATACGGCGCGCAATTTACACCAAAGGTAACTGTTTTTAGTCGAAAATCTTCTATCGGCAGAGTTGGGTGTTTTCGAAAAACGATTCGGTGAAAATCTTTATCTTCTTCGTGGATGAGTATTTGGCGATACATTTTCTCAATATCGCCGTTGAAAACAAACTTATAAAGTCGCCATTTGAGTATGACGAGCATTAAGTCATTTTGTAGAATGGGGCCTGTATGAAGCACGTCGTTCAACGAGTTGCCAGAATGCGACATTTTTGATGCGTTGAAGACGACTCGCACTTTTGTGGTTTTGCTGTCGGGTTTTATGACAGCATGATGGGGTAGATAAAATGATAAATATTTACCACCTCTAATTATCTCTTGTTGGGAGGCGGGTTCCATATGATCCATGGTTAAATATTCATTAAGGACTTCAAAATATTTGTCTCTTAATTCGGGTTTTCTTTCGAGCGTGCGTTCGATGCTGATGTACTGCTGTTGTGCTGCGGGTCGTGAATGACCGAGTGCCAGATTGGCTGGAAATTCCAATTTGAAGGGTAGTTTGACTCTGTAGCGTCCATCTTCCTCACGAATTGTGGTTGTCCGGTAGAGTGTTTCACAGTATTCATCATCTGCTGATCGTTGTTGGGTTTGGTGAACTTCTTCCTGTTCCCAAAATTGTCTCAAAAGTTGATTGATGGGGTCATCGGTGCATTCATTGACATGAGTGCTGAAGGTTGATACCTTTTCAGCTACAGGGCCGCTTAATATCCATCCGAATATTGTGTTTTGGGCAAGTAATGTTCCACTCACATTTCGTAGGAGCCCCTCGGTGAGGATTTGCGGGGTGATATCGCTGCCGATTACCACATCGATTTTCGATGGTATCGAATACTGTGGATCGGCTAACGGTAAATGGGACAGTTCTTCGAGATCGATGTTTGAAACTCTGACTGTGGGCAAGAACTTAGTTAGCTTCGGCAAAATTATTGCTTGTGCGTCTATCATTTGGGTTAAGTCTGCTGAACAGAATGTTATCTGGCAGACTTTATTGGCATTTTTCACAACCGTTCCACCCATTCCAGATATCTGGTGGAGAGACTCTTTTGTGGGTAGACCAAGAACCTTTTGTATACGGGATGATACAAAAGTTTTTTGTGAACCTTGGTCTATTAGGGCACGAATTTTATGAAATTCGCCAGCAAAGTATACTGATACTATTGCTGTGGGTAATAGGGTGGTTCCATGATTACTCGAGAAGAGTGAAGAAACCGGGTTTTTGTCTTGAGACTGTAGGGAGGAGGTGGCTCTTGCGGCGGCTTTCGATGTTGAGGCTCGCTCGTCGTCCGTTCTCCTAGGGGTGCCGGCTTGGGCATTTTGAGCTCTGGGGTTTGGTTGTGATTGTTGGGGTTTGGGCTGCAAATGCAGTAGCGAATGATGACGCTTTTGGCAATAAACGCACGTGAAACTACTTTTACATTCGTTCTTGGGGTGTGACGTAGACAAACAGTTTTCGCAATAACTATTTTCTCTCACAAATTTGATTCGGTCTGATACCGATAAATTTCTAAACCTAACGCAAGATTTGACTGCGTGGTATTGATTGCATAATCTACACGACGCCGTTTTATTGAACTCCGTGTGATATGCATGGGTTCTATTACTGTTAGATTGGGTCGAGTTTTGATTCACCGTTCGTGGCGTAAAACTCGAAAATTAGGGTTTCGCCTTGCCTGGTCGATAGGTACTTATTCTCTCTACTACCTCGTATCTGCTGGTCAAAAATTTATTCATATCCTCCCAAAGTGGAGGTTCTTCGGATGGTGTGCTAATACATCAGAGCCCAGTGCTCGCCTCCATATCACACTTTGAAGGGGTTCTTCAAATAGAAGATGAGGTGGCTCATTAGAGCGAGACCTCAGAGGGCCCAACTCTCGCCCCAAATTAAATAAATAGAGGTTTTTCTTGTAGAAAATGGGGTGCCAATACCTCAGAGCCGCCCCGTGCTCGCCTCCATATCACATTTTAAAGGGTTCCTCAAATAGAGTATGAGGTGGCTCAGTAGAGCGAAGCCTCAGAGCCCCCCAGTGCTCGCCCCCAAATTAAATAAATAAAGGTGTACTGATGCTATGCATCCTCCCATGACTTAAATACACCAATAACACTAAAACTAACCAACTCAATAAATGGAATACATTAAATCAAAAACCCCATAAACTCAATACAGTCCATTAATAATAATAATTTATAAATTTAAAAAAAGAATGCTTGGTGGGAGTTGAACCCGCAACCCCGGGCGTTTGGTCGGGTACGTCAGCCACTGTGCCACGACTCATACGCTTACAAGCACATAAAATTACTCATTTATAACTCTTATTAAACTGCTCGCCCTCAATTGCCCAAAGCTTAGACATGGTCCTTCGAGCCGGATCTGAACCAGCGACCTACTGCATTGGGTAACGAGAGTACTTACTCAGACATTTTTATATGAGCTGTGTGTGACTTGTTGGTTTTGTGTTGTCCTTTAACTTTGGTTGTAATGTGCTCCTCGTTGATATGCTGTGTGTCTTTTGTGTAATGGTGTAATTGTAATATATGTCTTTCTTTCTTAATTAAGTTTTAACAAAAAAATTTTTTCCAAAATGTATTTTTTCTTTTTCCAAAACCTTTTTCCTTCTGTATATTTTAATGAAATTTTTGTTGCACTAAGCACTTTTGTATTTTTTCTTTTGTTTTGCGGGCAAAAATATTTAAAAAATTCCCACTTTCTTTTTTCGTTATTTTCCAAAAAAAAACTATTTTTTCCAAATAATTATATTTTTCTTTTCTTTAAAAATTTTTTTTGTTGTTTTTTTTTTTTTGACCAAACTTTTTTCCAGCACTTTATTCTTTAGTTTTTCTCCGTTGTTTTCACCAAATTTTTGGTTTTGTTTTAAATAAAATTAAAATTTTACCAATTTACCCTTTTTTGCTCGTATTTCAGATTTTGTTAACTTTTATGTTGTATTTGTATGTAAAATTTTCTGTTTTATGTAACAATTGTTTTTGTCTTACTTGTTTTTATTATATTTGTGTTTTTTTTTTCACTTTTTACTTTTTTCTTTTGCCGCTGGTTACCTTTTTTGGCACAAAAGGACCATGTTTATTTTTGCACTAACGCAGCACTATGTGTATTTAGAAAGAAGGCGCGGATTTAAACTAAAATATGTATTTTATTCACACTTCAAAACTTTCAATTACAAACAAAGTAATAAATGGGAAATTAATTAAATATTAAAATATGCGCGACGGTGGGCGGGCGGTAGTATAGCAAACGAATATTGTTGACGATGCGTAGCGAACGGGCTGGTAGTTAATGACAAACTGAAAAACTGAGAGCGCGGTGGTGGTTGGCAAGCCACAGCTGAGCTGCACTGCTTGCGCTTGGCCGCACTGGCCGGGTGTTGCCAGACGGAGGGGGCGGACTTAGTCCGAAAACTCGATCATGTCTTCAACAATAAGTTTTTTTTTGCAATCGGTATCCGCCCTGGGAGTCTTTAGACCATAAATTAATCAAGTTTGAACATTTTGCCTTCATATTATTGGTAACTAATTAATTTCATTTTAAATGCATTTTTTCGAGTTTAAATCCAAAAAAATTTATTATATCATCCGAGTATACACAATTTCCAATTGCCGCGGATACTAAGCAGCGAAACTCCTTACAAATTCCTTATTAATTTCCCACTAATAACGCGTATAAGCAGCGTTATGAAAGCCTTATAAAACCCTTATTAACCATACTTAATAAATCAATACAATATGAAATTTTTTTGATATAAAACCGTGGTTCCGTGAAAAACCAATTAAGATTTTTTACCAATTAATACTTATATACTTTTGTGCAATTTTTAATTCAATTACTTCTTACAGATTTTTCATACAATTATATTCCAGTTGCAATTAATTCTTCCACTAAATTTTTTAATATTTCGTTAGCGACAATTCACTGTAAATCAGTTCCCTTTTCTAAATTTTTTTTTTCTCTTTTTCCTCAACATTTCAGCTTCAATTATAAATTCCTACATTCAATTAAGTGTTTCATTAATTTCATAGTAGTTAAACTGAATTCTTTTTCTGTTTTGATAAATACATATGTACAACCTTAGAAATAAGAAGCAAGTTAACGAAACTTCATATTCAGAACCCGATTCAGATAATTTAGCTTCAAGCTCCGAAAGTTTAACTTCATCTTCGACCGAAGAAGTCACAAACCAGGAAAATAAATTATCTTTGTCATCAGATTTCCCAGGCTTCGAAGATTCTTCTAGCAAAAATTTAACTTCTGCTAAACTAGATTCAGATCTTAACGATTCAAATAATGCAAAATTAATTTCAACTTCTTCTAATTTAGAATCAAATCTTAACGATTCAAATAGTGCCAAATTAACGTCATCTTCTTCTATTTTAAATCAAATCTTAACTATTCAAATGGTTCAATTTTAGTTTCCCCTTCTTCTAATTTAAACCCAGATCTTAACGATCCAATTAGTACAAACGTTGCCTCCTTTCTACTAATTCAGCTATAGATAGACTTTAACGAACAATTCATGACAACACTTGAGGAAAAGAAAACTTTCATTAACACATGTGCTAATTCTATTAGAGAAAACTACAGCGGTGACCCTCTAGCACTTGAGACCTTTATAGACAAAATTAAATTACTTGAAGAAAATGAAAATTTAACTAATACTTTTATAGTATTTTTAAAATAAAAACTTGTGGGTAAAGCCCGTGAAGCAATACGAACCAAAGTAACTTCAGTTAATGAAATTATAGCAGCTCTACGTAGTAGGATCAAACCAGACATCTCGAAAGTTGTAGCAGGTAAAATTGCAACGTTTCACGTTAACAATAACAATTATACAGATTTTGCAAAAAAAAAGTTGAAGATTTAGCTGACTCACTTGAGCAGTCTGTTGCGTGGCTGCTTGTTTGGATGGCGAGGAGCGGCGGCAAGCAGGCAGGTATGCTTGCATCCCAGGCTAGCTCGTCGTCATGGGCGTTGCATTTCGCCACCGTCGTCACCCACAGCTACATGAACAAAAAGGGGGTTCATACCTGCATTGTGGAAAGGAAAAGGAATGCGGAAAAGATGTAAATAGACATGAGGGGCAAAGCTAGAAGGGGGAAAGCATAAGGGGGAG
Organism: Eurosta solidaginis; assembly: GCF_040869045.1. NCBI lineage: Eukaryota > Metazoa > Arthropoda > Insecta > Diptera > Tephritidae > Eurosta > Eurosta solidaginis. The sequence goes on along the minus strand of NW_027136894.1, from coordinate 1,192,205 downwards.
AAAAAGCTGGAGGGCTGTCCTGTCAGGTGGAGTCTACCCTCCCTCTTCAGCACAACTTGCGCTGAATCATGGGCGCTGTACTGATTCCTACTTCCTTACAGCGCCCCAAGCCTGACGTAAGTCTGTCCGTCCGTCAATGAGTAATTTCCCTATCACTCACCTTCACTCCACCCTACCGCGCACAATCGCAGAACCCTCATCAAATATTTAAAGCCTAGCTTTGCATGATTGCAGAACACTTAGATTTTCATCCATACATTCTTAAAAGTTTATTAACAATTCAAACATTTCTGAACCTCTACACAGCTATGCTTCAGAAAATCAATTGATTCAAATCAATAAAGGAGAAATATAAAAATAAACTATGATCCCAAAGAAACCACTTAAATAAACTAGGTTTATTTTTTCTGTAGCTCACCCTAATACAAATGCCCTTATTTTTAATATCAGGAAGGACTGTACTCTTACATTAAAATCTTTCATGAAGTGAGTTATGGAAGAATGTAACCCCATTTAGTTTGTTAGGTATCACTCATGAAAATAAAGGAAAAGAGCATTTGCTGAAACAGTTGGGGAAATTCCATCTCCACATCTTCCACTACTCAATCACCAGCATGGGGTATGAACGAAGGCTGACATATGAGGGACAAGCGCCTTGAATGTGGGCATTTTCAAGTCCCAAATATCGATTTTGGCTATTACCATTTGCAGCTAATTTGCATGCCTCTGTGCAGCGTAGAATATAGGATCGTAAGGAAACGCCATAGCTCTTGCTAGCTGAGGGAAACCTTTGACGTAAGAATGCAACTGAGCAGTGAAATTCTCGTCTGACTGTTCGAAAATTTCTTGCTGACTTCGTATCACTCACTTTAACTGGTATTGCAGTGAACTGTTTAATAACACACAATCATCGACATATGCAACTAAGCGCTTAAGAGCTCGCTACTGCATTAAAATCTACTAGGAAATCTGTGGGTGGATTACACATAATCATTCGTCACATGAATAACAACTTAGTCCTTCTACTCTACCATTTATCCAACTTGCATGCAAATTAGTCCGATTTGTGTTAGTGAAGCTTCCATATTGTACATGCTTACATACACATGTTCACAAATCTTTATTTAGAAAGCTCTTTCGTGTGTATAACCAGGTAGTCATGACATTTGTATTTGACCACTCAATTCAAAGCTACTCAATGTGACCACGGATCTGTGTATTATAGGTGTAGCGAGGCGTGCGCATATGCTTACATACCTACAAATGTATCTAGCAGTATTTTCTTTTCTGAATAGGGAATGAATGAATACATGCGTGTATTCGAGATGAGTGTGGGATAACGGGACCCGTGAGGCGTACTGGACAAGCTCGAAAGTCTATTGGATAGAGCTTACAAAACTAGTTTGCGGGGATCGAGGAGCGGACAAAGCACTTCCTTCGTATTTGCTCTTGGTAGCTTTGACACTCTGGGCAGCTTACGTCACTTAGCTTCTTCTCGTAGCTATAAGCAGACTCGCCGAAAGTTTTGAGTGGTTTTAAGGATGGTCCGTATCCGGATATTGATCCGGTATATTCTGAAAAATAGCGCCATCAATGTTCTAGCTCAAATGCTTTTTTGAGGTCAAAAAACATAGAAATTACGAAAGAATGAATGAAGATGTTCAGTTTAGAAAGTATTCCTATCGAAACTGGTTTGAAGTAGAGGAAAACGATGGTTGATTGAGTGCGGTAACAAAAAATGTAAAGCTTTACGAAGTGGTTCGGATCCAAATGGTTCGATGGAGAAATGCTCAGTTCTGGGATTTAATATTTATTACAGCTTCATCTCTAGTTTATACGCATGTATGTATGTATGTGACTAAGCTTCTCGTGAACGCATATGACACGTTCTGATGTCACTCAAATGGAATGTGATAATATTCGCAATATTTGCCAGACACTCAAATGAGCATTCATCAAATGGTTCATGTGAAATGTATGTATTCCTTTCTTCTTTACTTCCTTTAATGCCATCTGAATTGAGGTTTACATACGTACAAAGAGTAATTTTGTTTTGTCCTTTTCTGAGTGCTTTTTTTGCTGTGAGTGCAATAGGCGGCAGCTCCACAGAGAGATTTAAGGAGGCTTGGTCCAAAACACATTGATTGGGTCTATGAAATAACTTCCAATATTTAGTCAGCAGTTGCTTTCCGATATCTAAGACATCGGAGGCTCTTTGCCCATTTATGTTAAAGAAAATATTAGGGTACTGAAAGTGGGAGTTCAGTAAGAGACAAGGTTTATGATAGGGGACCTCACAATACACCGTACGCACCTTATTGGAAGTACCACTAAGATAGTATCCTGCAAATACAATCCGTTGCCGTTGCATCAATGATATGCACCAATTTCGATGCCACTGCGCTTATGTAAGGCGTTCTCAACTCAACAGTTCCCTGTAATGGATTTTCGTTTATAAAAAGACAAGTGCTCGATCTAGTCGCCCCTGTGATTGCAACGCTGCCAGCTCATTGGATTTAACCTAAAACATTATTAATATAAGTCATCTTAACTGTTTACCACCACTCAGTGCTCCATTTGCTAGGAACCATAGAATACCACGATTTCTATCTTCAGACTAAAATTTTTATCTAGCAAACAGAGCTCAACAGGTACATTTTACTGTGTGACATTGTTTTAGCTACGCTTCCCAGTCTCAGTACATTAACGTCCGCTCGTTATTTCTCTATCCAAATACGGCCATACGGACCTTGTGCTCTCGAAATCGTTCTCGTTGATCCATAGCAAGCTCGTTGATCTATCAGTGTGTTCTTCCATTTTCCCCATGAGATCGCCCAATCGTGGTCGTACAGAGTGGTCCATCTAATATATGGCTACTTAAGATATTTTGCTGGCCATCTCATTTGAAATATCCTACCCTTCCATAATGCTGTGCCTGGACTCCCGGAAAAGAGAAACTTTCCGATTCGAACAAATAAGTTAAAAACCTAAAGTAATGCTCAACGTCTGTTCCATGCCGTTTTATAGGTGTCGATTGTAATTTCCCTATCATTGCTTAAACCTTCCTACTATTTCTGCATACTCTATGTTACCTGGAGACTAGCATAAGTGATATAGTCTGCCTCAGATGTCAGGCCATTTTTGCAGTTGCACATTTCCAAATGTTGGTTTCTCTCAGCTTAAGACTGCTTTTTACGGCCACACCTTGCTCCGACCCATACAAAGGCAACAGTTGAAAAGTATCATTTAGTCCTTTAGGTGTGCGCTTTACACACACCCAGCGTTCATAGGTACGCTAATCTTTGCACCTTATCAACTTACAATTGATTGATTTTTTCCAACTGATTGCCATTTTTCCACATTCCAGCAGACTAAAATCGCCTTTTCTTGTAACACAACATAGTTTTCAATGATCATCTTAAAATATCGCAGAGTGCTGTTCATATAAGATAACTATTTGCTGGAAACAATTTCCCTGTATGAAGATTATTACGCGTATCCGCGAGTATGAGATCCCTGCTCTAAAGGTTTCCGGGATTCCAGGAATGGCAGATGATCACGTAACGAGCGTTTTTAACTGATGGTAACGAAGGAGCAGTCGGTCCCTTGCGGGTTATGGGGCTTAGAATATACCGGCGGCAGGTATGCCTGTCGTAAGAGGCAACTTCACTACCGAATTGATTCAAGGGGTTGTGTAACGCAGCCCTTTCAAGGTGCTGCTAGCGCAATTTTTATATTTTCAACCCAATTGTCCACCTCACCTACCGGTGAGGAATTCTGTTTCTTTAGCAGGCGAGGCTCTGGCGACCCCAAATTCGTCTTGGATGCAGGTGGTGAGAGGGTGATTTGGCCTAGAAGGTTCCATGTATTCATAATAAATCGTTCTCGAGATGGTCGCGCTAGTACCTTGTATTTTGCTTTTTACCGGAACTTACGGGATCTATATCCGGCAAATGACCATCAAGATCACACACACACAACCTTCGGGGAGCGTCTTTATCGCTACAACAACAACTGTCTACTCACTCCAAAGATACCACTGGCTTTTTTATCAGCAAAACCTAGCCCGACGTCACTTCCCTATCACCTGTGAGAGAGAGCTTTTACGGCTGCTACATTCAAATTGCTTGCAGGAGTCGATGCAATTCTGACTTACTTAATTGGCGCTTAACCCTTTAAACGGTCATGACCGCGCTAAAAGATGTACCAGTCGCTTCTTCGCTCTGCCAACTGGCGCCAACTGGTCACACCAAAGGAGTTTAGATCGGTTCCCATGGAGTGGGGGCTGCCATCTTCCTCTGCTCCAATAGACGGGTTCCGATAAAATCACTTCCTTAGCCGGAGCGTCATCTTTAATTCGCATAACATGACCTAGTCAGCGGAGCCGCTGCGTTTTAATTAACTGGATTATGTTGATGCCTGCGTAAGTGTCATCATTAAATCTTCTTCGATGCACCTCACCATCCTAAAAAATTGTATTTTCCTAATTTGATCTTTCAAAATTTATATGGGGCTAATTTACTTGGAATACCCCCTAAAAAATCAATCGACTTCATATATAAAAACTTTCCAACAGGCATATTATGGCCCTCAAGAAATTTTTGTGTTGTTGATGTGGATGAAAAATGGAAATCGCCTGTATTTGATGTTTGCCATGAATTTTGACGCGTTCACTCGTTTTTTAAGAAAAGATTGCTAAAGTGTGACTTCATTGTTGGAAATATGCAACGACACTTGCGGAAAACTCAAGGTACATAACCCCCTTTGTACTGATTTCATACTCTAGCACACTTTATAGCTTCTGCAACCCAATTATCAACCTCACCTACCCGTGGTAAATCTTGTTTGTCTAGAAGGCGAGGCTCTGGTTACCCCAATTTTCACACTAAAGCAGGCGCTTGGATGACCAAGACGTTTCGTGGTTGTCACAAAAAATCGTTCCCTAGATAGTTGGGCTAGTGCCTTTGTTGTTGTTGTTGTAGCAATATTTGGCCCCACCTAATAGCTGCGACCGATCACAATTTGTCATTAATATCCTCTAACGGAAGTCCAAGGAAACTTGCTGTTTCGACAGAGCTGGACCATAATGAAAAGGGTGTTAGAGGCGTTGGTTCCACACTACAATTAAAGAGATGGTTGGTGTCATGTGGGACACATTGCAAACGGGGCATACATTATGTATGTCGGGGTTGATTCTGGATATGTAAGAGTTTAACCTGTTAGAGTATCCAGAACGAAGTTGAACCAGAGTGTTCCCCCAGTACTGGATTCACCGGGCAGTTCCCGGCATAAAAGTCCGACGCCTGTCTGTGGAGTTCACCAAGGACCTGCTTGTGTTTTTTTTGCTTCATACGGTTGAGTTTTCAGGTGCCGCGGAAATGACTCCTTAAGTCCCTAGGCGGTGCTGGCTCATAAATAAGATGTCTGTTGGGATGCCCAGGTTTCTGGGTATTCAACAGGAACTGTTTGGTTAGCATCTCATTTCTCTCCCTGATTGGGAGTATTCTCGCTTCATTATGTAGATGGTGTTCTGCGGACATAAGCAGACAGCCCGTGGCGGTTCTAAGCGCAGTATTTTGGCAGGCCTGTAGCTTCTTCCAGTAGGTAGTTTTTAGGCTTGGCGACCATATAGGGGACGCGTATCATGCAAACGGCTGGCCAATTGCTGTGTATGTGGTAATGAGCGTTTCTGTGTCTTTTCCCGAAGTACTGCCAGCAAGAGATTTGAGGATTTTATTGCGGCTCTGGATATTCGGAACAATTGCGGCTGCGTGCTCACCAAAATGAAGATCCCGATCCAACGTCACACCCAAGATTTTGGGGTCTTGGACAGTCGGTAGCGTAGTGCCATCGACGTGGATGTTTAAAATGGTCGACATTTGGGACGTTCAAGTTGTAAATAGGGTCGCGGATGATTTAGTCGGTGATAATGCCATATTTCGCGAGGCAAAAAAACTGGAGAGAACTGGGAGGTAGCCGTTTATTCTGTTGTAAAGCTCATCGATCTTTGGGCCCGGGCCTGTGGCCATTATTGTGCAGTCAGCGGCGTAAGAAACGATAATATCTCCTTCTGGTGGCGAAGGTAGTTTTGATATGTAAAAATTAAACAAAAGTGGGGATAGGACACTACCCTGAGGCACCCCTTGTTTAATTCTTCTTGGCTTTGATATTTCGTTTCTGAATTGCACCGATGCCTGCCGACCACCCATTTGCGGTCCACCTTTTAAGACATGGGGAAATGGTAGACCCTTCCAAGTCGTGCAGTAACGTGCCATGGTTGACCGTATCAAAGGCCTTGATATGTCTAGCGCTACGAGTACTGTTCTATGATGGGACTTCTGATTTATACCACAATTTATCTGGGTGCTAATGGCATTTAGCGCGGTGGTGGTGCTGTGGAGTTTTCTAAAGCCATGCTGATGACAGGCTAGCTGCAAATTTGCTTTAAAGGGGGGAGCAAAATGGCTTCAAGCGTCTTGGCTTCTGGCGATAGGAGAGATATCGGGCGATATGACTATCCTATGTTAGCTGGTTTCCCAGGCTTTAGTAGCGGGACCACCTTGGCCATTTCCCATTTTTCGGGTATGACAAAGGTGGAAAGAGACAGGTTGAAGACATGCGCTAAATATTTGAAACCCTCTTTCCCTAGGCTTTTAAGCATCGGCATTGCTATGCCGTCTGGGCCCACTGCTTTGAATGGTTTAGCATGACCGATGGCATCATCAACCTCTTTGGCGGTGATGGTAATTGATGACGCGCTGAACTTATGTTTACGTGCGCGTCTGTTGGCCCTCCATCTATTTTTGTGTACCGTAGAATGCATTATGTATTGTCGGCAGAAAGCGCTCGCGCATTTTTTCGCATCCGACAGCACTTTGTCGCCAAAGGCGATGGAAACTTTGTCATTGTGCCTAGACGGATTCGATAGGGACTTTACAGTGGACCAAAGTTTACCTACACCGGCAGAGAGATTACAACCACTTAGGTGCTCCTCCCATTTCGCATGCTTGTGTTCATCCACAAGCAATCTGATGCGTTGGTTTATGTCCCTTATTTGAGGGTCGCCGGGATCGAGCTGTCTGATAAGGTCACGTTCTCTCGCTAAACTTGCGGCCTCTGCCGGGAAGTGGGGCCGAATTTTGGGAATTCTACCGGCGGGAATGAAACGAGCCGAGGTGGATTCAATGACCCTGCGGAAAGCACGCTCCAATTGGCGGGCATCAGCTGGGATAGGGAGGGCAGCAAAGCGGTTGTCTGTATAGGATTTGTATTCGTCCCACTTTCCTTTTTTAAAGTTAATGAAAGCGTGTTTTTCTGCGATGATGAAGTCGGCGGGACGCTTGAACGAAATAAGTATAGGCAGGTGGTCGGATGCCAATGTTACCATAGGCTGCCAGTTGACGCAGTTTACGAGTTCTGCGCTCACGATTGCAATATCCGGCGAACTATGACAGCTTCCTACCATACGTGTGGGGGCGTCTCCGTTTATAGTGCAGAACGTCGTTTCTTTTATTTGATCCGTTAGCATCTCACCCCTACTTTCCAGCCGTAAGTTTGAGTTCCATAGATCGTGATGGGCATTGAAATTGCCTAAGATAATGCGATTGTTTGCAGTGAGTACGCCGTTGATATCAGGGCGGTATCCACTGGGGCAAAAGGTGACAGGAGGTATGTAGATGCTAGTGATTTCTAGATTTGCATCGCCCGGCCGGACAGATAATCCTTGACGTTCTAAGACACTGTCCCTGCGGCCGATGTCGGGGTCAAATATATGATATTTCACAGTGTGGTGTATGATAAATGCGAGGCCGCTTCCATTTCCGCTCTGGCGATCTTCTGTGTGGACATTATACCCAGAACAGGTCTGCAATGCAGATCTTGCTGTGAGTTTAGTCTCTTGAATCGCAGCAATGCGGATGTTGTGCTGCTTCATGAAGTCGACTATCTCCGTGCCGGCTAGTGCCGTAACGTTGCTCTTTTCCGGAGCGTACTGGATCAATATCCGTGAAAAGACCATCAACATCAATAAAACTCCCTACAATCTTCGGGGAGCCTCCTTAATGTTAGAAGAAGAAGTGTAAGAAGATTGGGCATATAAAAGCTAAGGTAGCCTATCAAGCCTCTCAGCACATCTATCAGAAACACCTAAAACCTAATTCCGCCCTTCTTCCCATACCCTCAACATAGGCAACACTGGAAGCAATTACTCTACAAAGATTACTATTGCAGAATTCTACCGTGGCTGTTATATGCTCTCGTGCGCGTGATGATTCCACACAAGTAAGTGGCTTGTATTTGAAGAAAGGGTACATGACCTACATATTCAAGAGAAATTACGTCCTTCCTCACCAATTTATCTTGCGCCAAATTTGTTTGGTGCATTGGCGTTTGTTGCCAAAATAGATATCCTTGTTTTTTTAGCTATTAGGAAACCCTCCCAAAGCTTAAGGGGAGCTTTATCGATGTTGATGGCCATTTGCAGGATGTTGTAATTGTATTAACGATAAAGACACTCCCCGAATGTTTTGGGAAGTTTTATCGATGTTGGTGGTCTTTTGTCGGATATAGATCCGGTACGTTCCGGTAACAAGCACCTTTGAGGTGACAGCCAGACCATCTCGGGAACGATTAATATGACTACTTGCACTTATAAACCCCTTAATTCCCTCTTTTGCTGGCTATTAATCCGATACGTTCCGGAAAATAGCACCATTAAAGTACTAGCCCAAAAATCGAAGGAATCATCTTATATGACCACGTTGAACTTCATAGGTTATCCAAGAGCATAGTTTCGGTGAAACTTTAACGAAATCTACCTGCCTCTCAAGTGTGAACAGGTAAAAGGCTCCCCCACACCAACAGGCATCGCGCCAAATCTCCTAGCGATAGTACTTCTTTCGTTTTCTTACCTTTACTTTTATTACACAAGGATTTGGCTATCACTGTGGCTCTAAAGGAATCTCAAAAACAATTGAGTAACATCTGCTTTGACTATTATGTACTGAAGTTTTCAGAGGTGGGCAAATACCGGGAGCTGCTAATAGGTATTTCTCCCGCCTGACTAATCGAGTTAAAGGGGTTTATTTTAGGCAGATACTATGTAGAAAGTTTTTAGTAGCTGTTTTTATACTCAGCGTGACACAGAGTATATTTACTTGGCTAATGGTTGGTTGTACAGGTATAATGGAATCGAGATAGATATAGACTTCCATATATCAAAATCATCAATGCCTAAAAAAAATTTGATTGAGCTATGTCCGTCCGTTCATCCGTCCATCAGTATGTCCGTTAACACGATAACTTGTGTAAATATTGAGGTATCTTCACTAAATTTGGTACACGAGTTTATGTGGACCCAGAATGGATTGGTATTGAAAATGAGCGAAATTACTTGTGATAGTATAAATTTTACAAATATTATTAATCATAAATCAAAAACCGTTAAACCAATCATAACAAAATTAGGCAGAAGGGTTGCCGCTACTGCGGGCAATGCTCTGAAGAAAAATTAACGAATTCGGTTAAGGACCACGCCCACTTTTATATAAAAGATTTTTGAAAGGGTCATGGACGAATAAAATAAGCTTTATCTTTGCAAAAAAGAGCTTTATATCAATGGTATTTTATTTCCCAAGTGGATTTATATCAACAAATAGGACAAACTTCAAATTTAAGAAATGGGCGTGGCACCGTTCCTTTACGACTAAGCAATTTTATATGTTTCGGGGGCCATAACTCGAAGAAAAATTAACGGATCGTAATAAAATTGGGTATACGGATTTTCCCTATAGAAGGAAATATTTCTAGAAAAAATTTACGAGATCGGTTAAGGACCAAGCCCAAAGAGATTTGTGATAATAGAATTTTACTTTTTAAATTGAATTATAACATTAAATTGGAAAACACTAAAATTTTTGAAAATGGGTATGGCGCCGCCCCTTTTATGACTAAGCAATTTTCTATGTTTCGGGAGCCACAACTCGAAGAAAAATTAACATATCGAAACGAAATTGTATACACATATTTTCCTTCTTATAGCAGAAAATATTTCCAGTAAAATAGATGGGATTGGTTAAAGACCACGGCAACTTAGATATAAAACAAGTTTAAAAGGGTCGTAAACTAGAATAGAAAGCTATAACTTAGCAAAAAATAGTTTTGTATCAATGATATTTCACTTATCAAGTTTTATTGTAAGAGAAAATGGGGAGACATTTTTTTTTTTAAACGGGCGGTGCCATGTGTTATGTAGAAAAGTAATTTATCTGAAATGAAATGTGCAATTGAAGCTCACGCTGAGTATATAATGCTCGGTTACACACGAACTTAGACACCTTTACTTGTTTATTATATACTTTCCTGCAAAAAGTTCCCCTTCCAACTCTGCCGAAGATAATTAATAAGAACTTGGTACTATCCACTAGAAACGAATCATTTGTCCCCAGCGTGCTAGGGGGCTTAGCATATACCCGCGGCAGGTATGCCTGTCATAAAAGGCGATTAAATACCAAATTGATTCAAGGAGTTGTGTAGCGCCACCATTTCAAGGGGTTTCCAGCGAAACTTATTGCTTCTCCAACCCAATTTTCAACCTCACCTACCCGTGGTGAATCCTGTTTCTTTAACAGCCGAGGCTCTGGCGACCCAAAGTTCCTCACTGATCTAGGGTGTGGGAGGCCGAGATGGCCTAGAAGGTTATGGAAAGTAGTGGAAAGTGTCTAGCCCATTAATCAGTGGTGCACTCTTGGTGGGTTAAGCCCATCATTATGCGTAATTATACCAAATGACTCATTACGTATTACATATTCCTTTTAAATGGATGTAATAAATATATTCAACAACACTTCATCATTTCCGCCCAGTTGCCTACATGTGAAGCCACAAAATTGGCATCATTATTTTTAGATATCTTTCAAGTCGACATTTATTAAGAAGGAAATATATGAACATCTATATAAATATTTGTTTGGAGATGTGAGAAAATTTCCAACTGGCTTTTATATTTTTACCACAAAAGAAAGTTCAATGCCGCTTTCTGACCATCAATAGCCAACAACAATAGATTTCATTGAAGGAGAAGAAGAGTGTGCGAAATATGAGGCAACACACACTTTATGAAAGGATAAACCTAATTTGACTAACATATTCCATTTTATTTCCTTCTTAGTCCGGCGCAGACACATTTTATTTTTATTTTATTTATATGCGAACATAACAATTGAATGACAGGATTCAATTTAACAATATCCTGCTTTTCATTATAATGTTCAATCACATTGCTATTCAATCACTTTACGAAATATACGAAGTTGGACGTGCTTGAGGATGGGAAAGGAAATGCCATTGACTTATCCATGTACTTAAATGACAAAAAAGAAATATGTTAGAATGTGTTGAGGAGAATAAATGGAATGCAGTGAATACGTGAATGAAAAGTTAAAAATGAAGAAATCTTAGTTTGAATAAAATCACACCTAATATACTCAGTTGCAGTCGTGAAAAAATGCACTTTATATGGAGCATTACCTACCAACTCAACACCCGACGGATCTGCACATCTTTTTGTATCCATCCTCAGAGGTATTGTGACATATACAAGTGTGATATCTAATGCCGTCGTCAGAATCGATTTTCTCTCACAAAATTGCAGAAGCCAACATCGTCACGCAAGATGTTGTGTTTTGTAAATATGAAGATTTAGAAATTAAAACTTATTTCGACTTACCTGTGTCAACGATAGATGGCAAGCCTATTCAATACCATACATATGGCAAGGCGATAAACACAAAAACATGGGAGAAGGAAGAAGATTAAAGGAGAGTGTCGAGTAACAAGTCAAACGAACAAGACGTGGCATTTTCTTTTTAATTTTTGACAATTTATATTTCATGACTGTATTATTTGATTAAACCTGAAATATTAGTAATTAAATCCATTAATCACTACGTGTTTCATTTCGGATCGATACCTTAACATCTCAGAAGGTGGATTTGATATCCATACGCCTACAACGGAAAAAAAGTGTCAAAGCAGCGGCAAGAGTGTACAAGTGTAAGTACACAAACGACGAGAATCTTCCATTCAACGGCAGCGCAAACTTGCACGTAAAAGCAAAACGGCGCATCGTCAATTTGGACAGAAGGGCTTCAACGGCGCAGCTAAGTACACAAACGACGAGAATCATCCATTCAACGGCAGCGCAAACGTGCACGTAAAAGCAAAACGGCACATCGTCAATTTGGACAGAAGGTTTTCAACGGCACAGCGAAGAACAAGCGCTGCAAAACGAAACCACAGCGAAACACCAAGATTACATTAGAATCGACACTCCGATCCAGTACAAAGTTAAGCGAATAGAACGCAAAGCAACGAAAGGCTTGAGGAAAGTTGTACACGAGTGTCCATATAGAGACGTCGTAACTAATTGCAAAAACACTGTATTTGCCTTTGCAAATAAGTGTCTCAACAGCCAACGTAGAGTGCGTTTGCATATATTCGAAAAAAAACATCAGTTCAACAAAGTCGCCAGTTTATTACAAGCAAAGGTGACGGCGCAGCGGGAAAAAAATGATCTGCTTTTACGAAGAAGCCGACGTAAAAATTTAAAAACGAATACATACATACACCAGTTGATCAGCGTGCGACCTGGAAGGTGAAGTGGAGTTGCAGAACGAATTTGAAACAATAACGAGCAACAAAATAAAGGAAAAACAAATCACAGTAGAGCCTCTGAATAAAAGGACGGTGAAATATTTTTTTACGAATATTAGTGTTCTACTAATAAAATATTTTTTTTGTCACCATGATAAAGTTAAATACTTTAAGGGTCACTCAATTGGACACGTTGTTAAGGGCTAATGATCTACCAACGGCTGGCACCAAAACAGTTAAAGTAGAAAAATTACAAGAAGTTTTGGGTACGGATGAAATAGATCTGGTTCAGCTGGAAGATGATAGTGCGATATCCACAAATGATTTACAAATACAATTAAATAGTTTGAGAGAGGCAATGGTAGGTTTAACAGCTGCTATAAGTACCATTAATTGTAACCCAGAAGCTATATCAGGTAACAATGTAATTCAACAAACATCAAACAACAACGATGGTGTTAGGCCAGGTTCAAGTGTTGCGAGTTGGGAATCTGCTGATGATCGTCGAACGCCATTAGGTACAATGATGAGGATTCAGGATATGATAGGGGTAATGCCTGAATTTGACCCGTTCAAAGGTACTACGACAGCAATACAATTCATAAATCGAACTCAACAACTGCAACAATGCTATGGCTGGAAGGAAGATATGGTTTTGATTGCAGTTCAGCACAAACTGAGAGGCATGGCCAAGCAGTGGCTGGATGCACAAAATGTTTTTAGTTCATGGTCAGAATTTGTGCAGGCATTTGAGGCGGACTTTCCGACAACGCATAATGCGGCTGAAACTAATAAAACGCTTATGAAACCCAAACGCAAACCCAACGAAGACTATTTAGAGTATTATTATTCCATGTTGACTATAGGACGACAAGGTTTCGTAGATGATGTTTCCATCAACACACATATCATCGGCGGACTTAACGACCGTGTATTAACTAAAACATTGGCAACGAGGAATTTTACTTCTTGCAGTCAACTACTGGTGGCACTCAAGAATTTAACAACGGTCAGCAATGTATCGGTGATTCCAACGACGTCGACGGCTCAAACGATGAAATCAGAAGCAAAATCAAATGCGAAGCAGACAACGATTAAATGCTTTAATTGCAACGAGTATGGTCACATTGCAACCAAGTGACCACAACCTCAGCGCAAACCACGGTGCACGATATGTACAAAAACGGGTCACGAAGCCAAGAATTGCAACAAAAAGACGTCAGTTGCAAAGATTGGTGACCATCACGATCACTACGAAGTTCCCCCTGTTATAAGAACTGTGGAGGTGGACGGAAGGCAGCTCGAGGCTTTCATCGACACTGGTAGCGTGTGCTCGTTGATACGCGCATCAGCAGTAGGTGATATGCAAACGAAGGAAACTAGAAGATGTTTTGTAGGATTTGTCGGATCTAAGGTGCAGGTCTCGAAACAGGTCAACGTTAAGATGACCATGGACAGTTCTCAACGAGAGGCGACATTATATATAGTTGCTGATGAATTACTACCCTACGATGTTTTATTGGGTCGTGATATTTTACAACAGGACGGGTATCACATGGTGATTAACAAAGGGGTATTACGTCTGGAAGAAGATAAAAAGGCGGAGTTTAATATATCTAGCTCCTTATCGGAAGAAGATAAAATCAAGACAACAACCCTTTTATTAAATTTTAAGCAATGTTTTGCAGAAGATATTAACCAAATTGGGAGATGCAAGAATGTACAAATGACCATAGACGTAAAGACGTTAGAGCCAATAATAGCTAAGCGGTACCAGCTTCCGTTTTCCCAACGACCTATGTTATCGAAAATTTTAAAGCAACTGCTGGACAACGACATTATTCGTCGAAGCAATTCCCCTCACACTGCGTCGGTACTTTTGGTAAAGAAGTCCAACGGAGTGAGTCGAATGTGTATCGACTTCCGAACATTAAACGAAGTCACGGTCAAAAAGAATTACGTAATGCCAATCGTGGAAGAACAGCTTTCACGCCTAGGTGGCAATAAATATTTTACGACACTGGACATGACATCAGGCTACTACCAAATTCCTATGAATGAGGAATCAAAGAAGTACACCGCATTTTTAAAACACCCGAAGGACTATTTGAGTACAACGCTATGCCTTTCGGTCTGGTGAATGCTCCAATGGTTTTTCAGGAGGTTATTGTAAGTTTGATTAAAACGCTTAAATACCGCGACAAAGTGGTCAACTACGTGGATGAGGTAATTGTAGCCACACCGTCAGTTGAGGAAGGCATCGATGTACTAAATGAATTTTTAGAAGCTGTGAACACTGCTGAGCTTACGCTTAGACCCTCGAAGAGCACTTTTTTGGCAGCGCAGATACAGTTCTTGGGACATGACATTGATTCCGACGGCATACGTCCAGGAAAAAACAAAACAAAGGTGATTGAAGAATTTCCTAAACCAACAACACTTAAAGAAGTACGACAATGTTTGGGAGTAACCGGCTATTCCGAAAATTTGTCAAAGAATATAGCATTTTAGCAAGGCCATTAACATTGTTGTTGAAAAAGAACTCAGAGTTTATTTGGAACAATGAGCAGAACGACGCATTTGAGACATTGAAATCAATCATAATTACGAAACCGGTCCTAATTATATTTGATGCGACGAAACCACATGAAGTGCACACAGATGTGAGCTCTTTGGGGATATCCGGTATTTTGATGCAAAACGACTACGAAAATGAATGGAAACCGGTGTTCTATTTTAGCAGGCAATGCAACGACGCAGAACGTAACTATGCGAGTTACGAATTAGAAGTTCTAGCGATTGTGGAAACATTGCAGAGATATCGGATGTATTTGATTGGGCATCACTTTAAGGTAGTTACTGATTGCAATGCTGTAGCGTCCACAAAAACAACGACGCCATTGTTACCATGGGTAGCGAGATGGTGGCTCGAATTACAAGAGTTTAATTTCCAGTGCGTCCATCGCGCAGGGGCGAAGAATATGTTAGCGGATGGGTCAAGTAGATGTCCATCACTTCCTTCAAGAAAAATGACAAAAGTTACTGATTCCATATACAGCGTGGTAGATACTGACAACGACTGGGTATCAGCAATGCAAAGACAAGTCGATGTGTTGAAAGACATAATCGCTGTACTCAATGGAAAGGCAGCACCAAACGAACGTCAACTTAAAGAGGACTATGAATTCCAAGGCCAACGATTTTATCGCAAAGTTAACGTAAATAAAAGGCTAGTTGTCCCACGAGGTGTTAGGTGGCGTCTCGTAAGATCGTGTCACGATGACTGGATAAGACATGCGAGCGTCTATCGAAAGATTTCTGGTTTTCACGGATGCGATCATATATCAAATCATATATCGCGTCATGCCCAGAATGTTGTATTAATAAGGTTACAGGCGGTAAAAAGGAAGTACAATTGCACATCAGCGAAGTTGTACCGATACCATTCGTACGAAGCAAAAGAGGCAAATTTATATATTGGTAATTGTATGTGCCTTTACCAAATATGTAGTACTACGAGCATTACGAAACACAAAAACGACACCAGTGCTTACTACGCTACGAGAATACATAGCTGTGTATGGAAGTCCAAGGCAGATCATATCCGACAGGGGATCCGCTTTCACGTCAAAGCACTTCCAGAACTTCAATCAACAATACGACATACAACATGTACAGGCGGCTGTGCGCACACCACGCGCAAATGGCCAGACCGAGCGAGTTAACAAGACAATTTTGGCATCACTCAAGTGCAGTATCAAAAGTGACAAAGATTGGGATGATGCATTACCGCAACTTCAATGGTATCTCAATTCCCAAAGCAACGCAGCAACTAGGCAAAGCCAGAATAGTCTAGTTTTCAACTTCAAACTACGTGACGTCACGGCAAATCGCTTAGTTCAAGCTGTGCAAGACTACGAGGACGACAACAAGATTGGACATGAAGATGTCCGAAAGGAATTGGCGGCCAAACGTATAAATTTAGAGAAAATCAAATGGAAACAGAGGTTCGATGCTAAACATCGAATACCAAGACAATACAATGAAGGAGATCTGGTGGTTATTGGCTACGTACCTCCAGCCACTGGCACTTCCCGTAAACTCGAACCTCATACAAAGGACCATATATAGTGACAAAGGTTTTACACAACGACCGCTACGTGGTAGAGGACCTTCCCGATGTACCTAAGCATCGGAAGCGGTATGCAGGAGTCTTTACGAATGACCACATGAAACCTTGGGTAAACAGTAGTTTAGTCGATGATGACTACGAGGCAACGGATGAAGGTGGAAACGACAAATCGTCCAGGGGAGACGATCAATCAGGAGTGGCCGAGCTGCCAACGATAGATGGCAAGCCTATTCAATACCATATAGATGGCAAGGCGATAAACACAAAAATATGGGAGAAGGAAGAAGATTAAAGGAGAGTATCGAGTAAAAAGTCAAACGAACAAGACGTGGCATTTTCTTTTTAATTTTTGAAAATTTATATTTCATGAATTTATTATTTGATTAAACCTGAAATATTAGTAATTAAATCCGTTAATCACTACGTGTTTCATTTCGGATCGATGCCTTAACACCTGTTCATATACAAAATTTCGCGAAGCACTGTAATAAACATTCTCCTACTTAATCAAATTCAATTTCATACATAGAACATATCCTCAATTAATGCAATAATATTGTGACGAATATTAGCATCGCTAAGTGATACTCACATCACTAATCTGATACTAAGTAAATAAAGGTGCAATAACAATAAAGTAACCTGCCACTCTTGTGTACATCAAATCAATCATCATTTACTCACATACATACATATAAGGTAACGGAGAGATACGCACAAACACATGTAATCATCAGCCGAAGTAGTACTCGCATATACACACGCATATGGTTACAAACTACAAATATACGTGTATATGCTGGTAGCCAAGCATGAAGTTCACGAAATTACTAGACCTTAGGAGAAATGGGTGAACGTGGAAACCGAGAGTATAAAATCAGAGCAAGCTGAGTAGTAAGGAAGCAGTTTTGATTTAAGCACGCTATTGTTTGTGAAGTACTTTCAAAGTAGTCTAATAAAGACCATTTTGCATTATTGAATATTGGAGTTATTTATTCAACAGTTAGCGATTCGAATGTTAGCAGAAGGTTTGGAATAAGGGGAATTTCCCTAAATTCGTTAGAATATTTTTGAGTGTTTATCTAGGCTCTAAGATTCGTAATAAATAAAATAAATAAATAATAAATAAATAAAGAAATTGAACGGTAATGGTCGTCCAACAAGTGGCGTCAGTCGCTTCTTCGCTCTGCCCACCGGCTCCAATTGTTAACACGAAGGAAGTTTAAAGAGTTATCCACCTGGTCCTTCCAGCTGAGTGGGGGTCGCCCTCTTACTCTGCTTCTATAGGCCATTCTCACTATACAAGAAAAATAGTTGACACATTTTGTCCCCTGCTCATTTGTTAAAATGCAGTTTTTAATTGTGTAAATCGTTGGAAAAAGTACCAAGGGTAAGAAAAATAATTTCTCCCTATCTCGGCTGCCAGTTCAAAAACTCTGTAGTTGGTTTGAAGAGCTCCATCTCAGAAATAGGCCCGTATCTCAGTTTTCTGTTTACAAACATCCTATATGAAGTAAAAATATATGGAATTTTCACTCAGGTAAGGTATTTTTAAAACAAATTTTGAGATAGGGCGTTCTTCGAACAGATTCTGTTGTAGGGAGTTTACTTACTTGCTTACCTAACTTGGCGTTTAACCATTTAAACGGTTATGGCCATCCAAGGCGCGCCAGGTGCTTCTTCTATGGGTTAACTAGCTCCAATTAGTCACACCGAGGAGCCAAATCAGTTGCCTTACTTGTTGGTTTGAATTCTGAAAATATAATCAATTTTGTTTTTCGCTTCTTATACTCAGCTGTCGGTGGTTGCCACTTTGGGTAGTGGAGGTATCCCCTTTCTATACTGCCAACTACGAGTTCCTGGGCTGGACCATTTTCATACATATCCGCATGACACGACCTTGTCTGAGAACCCTTGGCCATTTACATCTCATACAGCTCATCATTAGATCTCCTTCGGTACTCATCGTTGCCATTGCGGACAGAACCAAAAGTCATATGGAGACCTTTTATCTCGAATTATAAGGCATGGTGTCCGTTCTCCGTGATTCTCCGTTAGGTTATATAGGCTGACATTGTGGCGTGTTTGCCGGGTGCGCATACACCGAACGGAACATATATTCCGTAATCAGGGATTGCGCTACAGGGCTTGTTACCTTCCTCGCTAACAATACTTTGGGAGAGCCGTTCCCTTCATAATTTTAGCAAGTAAAGGCGATGGAACGATAGTATGACTCTTCTCGTTTGTAATAAAAATAGTTCTCATCCACGCTGTATGTTCTCTTTTGGCACGTAGGCGCAGACGAAAGTTAACTCGTGAAACCTCGCCTGGATGCGATAACTGCAAACTGTAGCCGTTAAGCGTATTACTTGGCGGAGAAACCTCTTTATCCTCCAAAAAGCCGGATCCCTTTCCTGGCAAATGTGGTAAATGTTGAAAGCTCCGATTGTTGTTCTAACTTTCCACCGCGTATTCCTAGGCATCGGGAACTCCTTTTATCGGGTCCCTCAAATCAAAGCCAGAAAAACGTTTGACCTGGCTTTCATCAGAAAAAGGAGTCGCATTTGGACGCTTGCTAATATTTTTTTTAATGTAAAGAATTTTTAAGTAGTGTGCAACCCGTGTATTAGATAGGAAGGCTAATGCCTGCTTGCAGTCGGACGTAGAGCTTTTAAAAGATTAATATTCCATTTTTTGCACATATTTACATACATCTTTTTTAGTTTCCATTATTTTCCGACTCCAACTTCCCTTAGGCTTCCAAAGCAATTTCAAAGCTCCAATTCGATCTCGGTTCCAATAACTGCACCTCCGTAATATCATTGGTTTTGCAAATATATAAATATGTATTATTATACAAACTTTCATGTACTTCCGTGTAAGACTGCTGAAGGGCCCATTACTGATACTTAATAGAAAATCAAAATTCAACAGACTTCTAAGTCAAGTTAAGTGTTGCTAAGTTTTGAGTAATCACTAACATGCAATTTTCATTTAACAGAACTGTAAGTGACAGTTCTCAAGTCAAGTCAAGTCTATGCTAAGTATCAGTAATGGGTCCTTAAGACTTCGACGGAAAGTTTTAATAAATCATCATCTGTAGCATTGACAAGCTGACATTTGTCATTGCAAACGTTGGGCTAGCCCGATAGCAAAGGAGGTCAGCATATTATTACATTAGATATTTAGTTAAGGATGTGAACTAACCAAATTCTAATATTCCAGAAAGTATATGCATGCATGTATTCATGTATAAATGTCATTTTGACTCTCATAAATAAGTGACGTAGGCATGGGCATATAAAGTCAAAATAGGCAAGGGTCTCTTTCAGTGTCCCTAAACTTTTTACCTACCTAATTAGTTACTCATTTGTCAAATCAAATTTAACCAATCATGGCGATATATAGCCTCCACGTGGCGCTTTAGCTGTTGCAATAAAGATACTTAGGAGTGTAACTGATGTAGAAGAAAAAAAATGTTACGCAGACCGGCGTGTGTCACATGCAGGCTGATAGCAATAATGCTCGAAAATTCTACCAAAAAAATCTGACGGATGATGGAACAGAGTGAGCTTAAGTTGTGGAGAGTACAACTCTCCTCGTTGTTAGGCAGCGAGAAAAAAGACGAATCCAATACACTAATCGCTGACAACGGAAAAGCGTTCCGGCACCTGACTATGACGAAGTGAGAGTGAGAATGGCAATACGCCTGCAAAAGAATAAAGAAGCACCGGGTAACAAGCATGAGTGGAATCAAAGAATGTTCATACGAGCGTATGCCTCTGGATCAGAATTAAGGTGTGCTCTGCCCAATCCAAAATATAGGGAATCCCGAAAACTACGCTTATTACCGCGGGATCGGCTTTCTTAATATCGCCTGTTAGATATCTAGCGTACTGGGCATAAGAATGAAGCCTAAATTCTACGAACTGATTGGATCTTATCGACCAGATCTTCACGGTACGCCAGATTCTGGGGAAGACTCACGATAAGAGAATTAAAACGCATCAACTTTTTGCCATCTATAAAGCAACCTTTGACAGCGCGAAAAGGAGTTGCTTGTCTGCTGATATATCTGAATTAAAGTTCCCTTAATTAATAAATATATTCAAAGATTGTGAGGGATCTCTTCGATCCATTCGAATTGAAAAGAGAAATCAGAAAAGATGCCCTTTCGGATGACTTCTATAACCTAATGCTGAAAAAGATAATTCTAGCAGGAGATCTAAACCGTGATGGTTGAATTTACGGCTGCTTATATTGATATCATTGACCTTAACAAACGCGCCGTAATTTATGCCTTCTTAAGATTGGATAAAAAGGCAACAAAAATGGAGTCTTGTGAAAAATCACGGCAAGACGTAGTATTTGCTGTCATCGCGCATGGTGCATTCGGGTCTTTACATCCACGTTACTGTGAAGTATTTAGTCTGTCTGGGACCAGCATTAACAGCGAGCAGGCAATTTAAAAGTAAAGTCCTCTCTGGACGAACAAAAATCACGTCCTACAAGTCGTTCGTTCATTCATTTATTAATCATTTTCTTAATGCTATGTACATGTTTTAAATTTCCATATTGTATTCAACACATTAACTATAACATAGCTTAAGAAAGGTAGATGGCATTTATTATTTTAAGAATTAAAATAATACTAATGCCATTTTGAACAATGATATACTGTTTTTGTGTTAGGTAAAACCTTAAAGTTACTAATACACTAAAAAATTTCTTAAAAAGAACTTCAGGTAAAATAATTTTTATATTTTTTATTTTTTATAATATCGCCTTCAGCAGCGATTCCAGTTCAAAATGATTATGTCCAAGCAGATACAGTTTAACTGTTTTTTGAAAGAAGTTAAAATTTCTAATATCCTGTACAGTGTTAGACGGTATCGAAAGAAGATGAGATGGCTCTTGGAGTGTTCGAGAGAAAAGTTCTCCGGAAATTATATGGTCATGTCTGCGATGCTGGTGGCAAGTATCAAAGGACGAATAATAATGAGCTGTATGAGTATTTTTAAGATAGTGCAATGAATAAAAATCCAAAGGTTGCGCTGGCCAGGTCATTTTATGCGTTCTGGCCAAGAAAGTATTTCAGTCGACACCGCAGTTGGAAAGCAGGGGAAGGAGAGGCAGTTGGAGGAAGACTTGATGTCTCTTGGTACGTCCAATTTGTAAAATTTATCGCGAAACCGTATACGCTGGCGTTTTATAGGCGTTTATACGCTAATTAACGATGATTACGTTATCAACGTAAATAGTACTTTGGATATAGATGCAGAAAGAACAGGCACCTTAAGATAGAAGTTCAAGTCGAAATTTATGTTACCACGTCGAACATTCTATGTCATGTTGGAACGATGCAGAACAAATTTGTTTCATCAAATTGGTATCGGATTTAATAGTTTATAGTCGTCGGTTGGTTCCGGTCGAAACGAATAACCTCAAAATTTCTAAATTAATACTTAGTTTACTTTAGGATGAGTGCAATATATAAAGTTGTCATACCTCCGAAAGGCGGAAACTGTGCTACAACCGACTGTTAATAATCATATGATTAACACCAGTTTCAGTCAACCGAAGCAACCAGACTTACAGTGCGAGAGTGTTACTTATTTATCTTGCGTATATAACGTAAGTGCAAATAAGCATGTGTACCTGTTAACATGTATGTGTGCATGTGTGCAAAAACGCACTATTCTCTCTCTCTGTCAAGATTTTGACAACACACACTTGCACTTAAATCTTGTGCACCCTTTTAACACGTTAATGTCACTTACCCTGGATATTAGGGCACACGTGAGTGTCTGCATTAAGATTATCGGATACTGCATTTGCGAATAGAGTGCATATACAGTAGCGGACGGAAAAATTGCAATGACAATTTTTGTCAAATTTTGTAAATTAAATTCCTTTTTTAATTTACGATATTTTGACCCGAACGTCCTTGAACTGAAACTATGCAAACCAAAATTTTCTGGGAATTTCGAATTTTTTCGAAAACGTTTTTGAGATTGGTTTGTATAGATAGTACAAGATGAGCTTTCTATGTGAGGGTTGAGGTTACATCCCCATGAGGGCATCCACAAATTAAATGGCCACAAATTACTCAGTTGTCCCTACCTTCCGTCAAACTGTTTTTTTTATTAGCATGTATAGCACACAGGGAATAATCACTGGAATTATATCCTTGCCAAACATAGCATGTTCGATGGCTTGATGTGTCGTGTTCTCGAAAGCCGCTGGATGTCACTAAATGCGCAGAGGGCTATATTTTTAGACTCCAAAGCTCCTAAACTTTTTTCGGGAGGCTATTAATAACCGTCTCTGTGAGTTTTCCAGATTGATAGGCAAGGTGATTGATACACAGAGTGAGTTTGTTTAGGTTTACCTCTCTAATGTGCTGATTTAAAGTTTTCTCTATGCCTTTTAACAGAAACGAACTGAGGCTAGCTGGTCGATACGACGAAGGCAATTGCTCGGGATTTCCCGGTTTTGGTATGAAAACTACTTCAACGTCTGTACACCTGTTTGGAATAAAGCTGAGCAGTATAATTCAGCGATAGACGGAAGGTTTTAAGTACGGGGCAAACTCTTGTAATAACGAAAATGGCGACCTTGTAACCGATGTCTACTACTTATACTATGGAGAGAACACTTACCTGCCCTCCTGCATGGAGACATCGATTGTGCGGTACAAGTATGATGAACCTGTTCCCGCAATTCATGATGATGGAAATAATGTCCCCCTACCCGATTATGACGAAGTCCTAATAGCAATAAACAGTTTAAACAATAACAAGGCCGCGGACGCTGATGGATTGCTTTCGGATCTATTGAAATACGGCGGGAGGAGTTGGTAAGGCGCATGCATAAATTTCTTTGCAGAAATATGGTCGGACGTGTGCATGTCCGATGGTTAAATTCTAGGTGTTCTTTGCCCAGTCCACAAGAAAGGGGGTCCTGCAAACTGCGCCAACTATCGCGGAATCAGCCTTCTTAATATCGCATATAAGGTCATGTCAAGTGCATTGTGAGAAAGATTGGAGCCCACCGTAAATCGGCTTATTGGACCTTATAAGTGCGGTTTCAGACCTGGCGAATCTACCAACGACCAGATTTTCACAATGCGTCAAATCTTTGGAAAAAACCCCCGAAAACGTCGAATCGACACATACATCACCTCTTTGTCGATTTTAAAGCCGCATTCGACAGCACGAAAAGTAGCCGCTATGTCTGAATTTGGTTTCTCCGGAAAACTTGTACGGCTGTGCAAAATGACATTGAGGAACACCATCAGCTCAATCAGAATTGGGAAGGACGTCTCCAAGCCGTTCGAAACTAAACAAGGTTTCAGACAGGGTGACCCCCTATCGTGCGAATTGTTTAATTTGATGCTGGAGAAAATTATACTAGCTGCAGAACTTAACCGCTCTAAGAAGATATTCTATAAAAGCGTGCAATTGCTGGTATATGCTGATGACATTGATATCATCGGCCTGAAGACCCGCGTAGTAAATTCTGCTTACTTCAAACTGTAAAAAGAAGCGGAAAAATGGGTTTGATGGTGAATGAGGACAAAACGAAGTACGCCGCATTTGCGCCTTGGGAACCGCGCTACTGTTGGCAGCCACAATTTCGAAATACTTAAAGACTTCGTTTATTTGGAAACCAACATTAACAACAACATCAGCTCTGAAATTCAGCAAAGAATCACTCTTTGCCAATAAATGCTACTTTGGACTAAGTTGGCAATTGAAAAGTAAAGTCCTCTCTTGGTAAACTAAAACCATGGAGTTACGGACTTCTGCGCACTGGCGACGGCGAGTTCCGAAGAAGATTTAATGATGAGCTTTAAGACATTTACGCAGACATCAGTAGCTCCCAGATGTCTTTTTCAGAGATACAGAATTCACAAAAGTTTTTTCTTAAAGCATCGGAAATAAAAAAAGGAACTATTTAATAGACGAAATTTGATAAAAGTTGTCACTGCTCGCTGCTATACCTACATATATGTGTTGGCTTGTATTTTATGTTGCATTGACAATATTAGTTCACACAAACGTATGTGCACGTTGGTGAAGGTTTTGCAATTGCGAAAATTTTACAATGCCAAAAGATAAGGTGTTTTTCGTCTACACACATACATAGAAACATTTGGTAATACATACCAAACACGTGGATATGTATGTACATATGAGCTTTCCTTATATGGATCGAAAAAAACCCATAAAAGCTATAATGGATATTCCTAAGTAGTAAATTCAAGTGCAACCAAGAAACTTAAAGTGAAAACGTGTGGTAGTGGTGCTCAGTTGCACCAAAACCATTTTACAACCAGCGGCAAATGACACCAAAATTGGTAATATTACTGTGAATTTACTGGCTGTCTTCTCCTAAGGTTCGGACAAATTCTATTAAAAATTCAAACATTCGAATGTGCGTGTGGAATATTTTTACAATGCAAAAATGTGGTTAATCCACCTGATGGAAGATAGGGAGACGCGGATAGCTCTCACTCCAAAAGGGAAAGGAGAGCTGCAACTGCCCAATGTCTTACCGCTCACTCATTGGACACAGCTGGGAAATTGATGCAGAACCTCTTCAAGAAACGCATCACGTGAGCAAGTGAGGACAGGAGAAGACTGTCTCACCAACAGCATGGTTTTCGTTGAGGGCAATCCGCAATAGATTCCATAGCATAAGTAATAGATGCAGTAAACAAAGCCGAGACAGCATGCCACAGAGCCAGACCGATAGTGTTTCTGGTGAAGCGGGACGTCAAAAACTCTGTGGACTGTGCAGGTGACTGCCCAGCTTCTGAGTAGGCATGCTTCAAATTAGCCAAGCAAGCGCTGGGCTGACACTACTTATTGCTAGGTAGCGAGGTCGTTCTGAGAAGTTGTTAACTGTTGACTGAGTTAAGTGGAGCTTAAGGATTTCAGTCTGAATCTCATTCGAGGTACAAGGGTCTGGTTCAGCGAGATGTTACACTGCTTCTATAGCGAGCCTAGAGAAAATCACTATCAGCAATCCCCGAAAGCTTCTTTCGGTGGATAACTTTGCGTGAACGTATCTAAATCGGCACAAAACGATAGCTTACTGGCTTTCTGGACTACACTATGACATTTGGATAGATTTTTGCAGGGGCTGGTACTTATCGTATTCTGCCACGGCATTGGGGTGAATGCCAACCTAAATTCCTGTTGGCTAATATTGTACACGCCCATATCACGTAAAAAGCGGGGTTACCCTGAAATGACAGCCCTTGGTCAGGAAAAATCTCGAATCGCTCCGGTATATAGAACCGGCAGCCTTGGGAAGCGCTGAAACTGAACAAACAGTTTCGTTGAATACCCAGAAACATGGGCATCCCAACAGACATTTGCTTGATGAGTCCGCACCTCCCAGGGGCTTTAGAGGTCATCTCTATAAGCATTATGAAGAAATACGGCACCTGAGAACACAGCCATATGAAGCAAAAAGCGCAAGCAGGTCCACAGTGATATCCACAAACAGGCGTCGGACCCCTACGTCAGGAATTGCTTGGTGAATCCAGTACTTAAAGAAAAATACCGAGAACTAGCAGAACTTCTATCTGGGTACTGTAACAGGTTAAACTCTTACCTAACCAGAATCAACCCCGACATACAAAATGTATGTCCTGTTTGCAATGTGTCCCCACATGACACCAACAATCTCTGCAAGTTTCCTTGGACTCCCGCTAGAGAATATTGATGATAATTTGTCATAGGTCGCGTCTATTGGATGGGGCGAAGAACAACAACAACAACAAAAACAACGTAAAAACCTTGCGGATCTCAACGAAGGTGCCAGGTTCTTACCCGTCTGACTCTGTTTACATGATCGTGCGTCAGCCTTCGCGTACTTTCCTGCGTAGTCAGATAACCACAGAACCATTGGTTAGCGATTACACCTCCAAACCAGCCTCTAGAGAGCTCATTTTAAGCACGGAGAGTAATACCAACAAAAAAAACAGTAAAGATTCGGCGGGGAACTAACAGCGATAGCAAACGCTTACCATTCCAAGAAACCCCCATTGGGCTCTAAAATCGCTATCTGAAAGCCAAGCTACTTCCGGGGCTGACTACAAGGATGAACGTCGGTTTAGGGATGTAGAAATCGGAAGGCGCAGGAGAGTGGAACCGACTCTTTGTTCCGGCCAATTTAGGGACCATTTAGAGGAGGTAGGTGATCTGGAGGTGGAGAGGTTTTGTGGAATACGACGAACTAGGCAACCCTAATTTCAGGAGAAAGGCCAGTACCAGCAATGGAGATAAGCCAAAGGGAGATAACGCTAAGACTCCGGCTTTCTTGGAGGCGCTAAAGGGAGTTAACGCGAAGACTCCGGTGTTCTCGGAGGCTCCAAAGGGAGATAACACTAAGACTCCTGCTTTTCCCGACAAGATGAGTGATGTGGAAAAGCAGCCACTGACTGTGGCGCTGGTTGATCGTAGCAGTCCGTTCGGACAAATGACTACTGAAATGTGGAGATCTGTGGAAAGGGAGCTTATTAGCTTAATGCTTAAGATGATGCGGGAACAACCAAGTAAGCCCCTTCCAACCTTTGATTCGGGGGGATGGTATAATTGTGTGAAGATGATAGCGTGCGACAACATCGCGAGCTTGCGGTGGCTGGAGGAAGTCGTTCCAAACCTCCAAAGGCAAGGCACGAACGCGCGGTTTGAGGTGGTGGATAAAGCGCAAATCCCCACGGTACCAAAAGTTAAGGTATGGATACCATGCGTGATGAAGTCGGAGGATACACTGCGACTTCTGCAGAATCAGAATCCGAACATACGGACACAGGATTGGAAGGTACTTACTGTATCTCGGCCTACCGAGGATGGTCAGTTCTACATCTTCCAAATAAACAAGCAGGCGGAGTATATTTTGTACACGCAGCTTGGCAAAATGTCCTTTGGCACTGGCAAAATTTACATGCGACTCAGGAAAAGAAGTCCCGAGGATAAAAATCCTAACACGCTGGAAGTGGGCGAAGTCGAAAAGGACCTCAGAAGCCTAAGGGAAAAAAGACAGGTGGAGGTCCCCGACGTCACCACGAACGTGCTAGAAGAGGACCAACCGCTAAATGGTGCTGTGACTCGCACAGAGGAACACACGGCACAACATTCACGAGGGGCTGAAGGGGGCCTCGAATACTCTAAACCAAAAGGGCAAGAGGAGGACGACGACGTCAAGACGAAGGTGCTGGAGGGGGAGAAACAGCCCAATGGTGCTGCGAGTCCTACAGATAAACCTCCAATACAGTAAAGTGGCGTCGAGCGAACTCCTCCTAACCCTTGAGGAGGGTTCGTTTGACGTGGCGCTGATCCAGGAGCCGTGGCTCTCATCGGGAGGAAAGGTTTCTGGACTTAGCGCGCGCGGGTTTGGCGTTTATTACGCACAAACGGAAGGACGGGTGCGAGCTGTAGTAATGGTAAGGAAACAGCTGCATTCATATATGCTGCCCAATTACACCACCGAGGATCTCGTAGCGGTGGCCGTTGAGCAAAAGAATAAGCAGGCATTTATCCTGGCGTCCTGCTACATGGCCCATGCTGCGGAGGTTCCACCGATGGAGTGCAAAAGGCTAGTACAGGAGGAAGGGCGCAAAAGGCGGTTGGTCATAGGCGCAGATGCAAATGCGCACCACAATGCGTGGGGAGGAGCAGATACGAACGAGAGAGGCGAATCTCTATTTTGTTACATCCTGCAAACCAATTTGCAGATAGCCAACAATGGAAATGTTCCTACATACATTGGTCCAACATCCAGCAATGTTCTGGATATTACATTGAGCTCCGAGCGTGATATATCAAGGTATGATTGGATGGTTCTCGATAGAGCATCCTTCTCCGACCATGCGTATATAAGCTTCAGCATCCCACTAAAGAGGGTAGAGAAGGGAGGAACCTTTAGAAACCCTAGGGCAACGAATTGGACTAAATTCCAGAAACATGTAGAAACGAAACTGGGACAACCCAAAGAGGTTGCTAATGTAGAGGAACTGGAGGAGTCGAATGAATTCCTAACAAGGACGCTTATGACTGCGTATAACAAAGCTTGCCCTCTAAGAAGATTCAGAGGAAAAGCAAAGCCGCCATGGTGGAGCAATGAGCTGAGTCTTCTAAGAAGACAGGTAAAAGAAATGTTTAAACTCGCAAAGACCGCGGAAAGCGAAGCGTGTCGGGACGAGTACAGGGATCTACTGAGGATCTACAAGCGTGAAATTACCAGGGCGAAGAGAAACTCATGGAAAAGTTTCTGTACGGACATAGAGTGCTCCAGTGAAACAGCACGGTTGAAAAAAGTCCTAGCAAAGGGAAACATAGTCCAGGGACTAATAAAGAAAGAGAACGGGGAA
Organism: Eurosta solidaginis; assembly: GCF_040869045.1. NCBI lineage: Eukaryota > Metazoa > Arthropoda > Insecta > Diptera > Tephritidae > Eurosta > Eurosta solidaginis. The sequence goes on along the minus strand of NW_027136894.1, from coordinate 1,163,034 downwards.
TGGTCACGTGATAGTGAGGAATCCCTTGAGGTGCTTCTCGATACACATTTCCCATCGGGAGACGGTTTAGAAGAACCAGCAGACATCACTCACACTTCGATCACGGAGCTAGTGGTGCCGGGCTTGGTGACCGATACCAAGATCGAGTGGGCAGTGAAGACGTTTTCTAAGTTTAAATCGCCGGGCCCAGATGGTATATTCCCGGCCGTGCAACAAGTCTCAAGTAGGGCGGTCGTGGAATGGCTTAAAATAATATTCGATGGGTGCATAAGACTGAATCATGTACCGCACTCTTGGAGAACTGCTCGTGTAGCTTTTCTACCAAAGGGGGGGAAGATCGGTCACGTGTATCCCAAAGACTATAGACCCATTAGCTTAACATCATTTCTGCTCAAAACCTTTGAGAGGCTGATAGATGTGTACATAAAGTCCAACGCGGATGAAAAGCTGCTCTCCACAACACAGCATGCGTACACCAAAGGCAAGTCGGTAGACACCGCATTGCATAGGGTGGTAATAAGCATAGAGAAATCTTTGGAATATAAGGAGTATGCTCTAGGAGTCTTCTTGGACATTGCCGGGGCTTTCAATAATGTTGCAAAATGGGCGATTATGGATGGTCTTAATTACATTAAAGTACATCCTGCCTTAATCAGATGGATCGGCTGCATGTTAAATTGCAGAAAGATTACATCACAATGGGGATTGTACGAGGCCACGAAATCAGTGGACAGGGGCACGCCGCAGGGAGGGGTGCTATCACCTCTGCTGTGGACATTGGTCATCAACCAACTGCTCAGGCAATTCGATGAGGGACCCGTAAAACTTACGGCTTACGCAGATGACGTTGCAATTGTCATAAGTGGAAAATGCCTTCCAACGATTAGTTCTTTGATGGATCGGGCGCTTCGGGATATTCATACCTGGGCATCTAATGTCGGGCTGAAAGTCAATGCGGAGAAGACGGATATGGTCTTGTTTACAAAGAGGTACAAGTTCCCAAATTGGACCAGGCCTAAGTTAGGAGCGGTGACCTTACAGGAGAAACCTTGCACAAAATATCTAGGAATCATCCTAGACAGTAAGCTGTCATGGAAGCTCAACGTGGAGGAGAGGGTCAAGAAGGCCTCAACGGCACTCTATGCATGTAAAAGGATGTTGGGGTGTACGTGGGGCCCATCGCCCTCTCTTTCTCATTGGGTTTTTACAGCGATTGTAAGCCCTAATCTATACTATGGAGTTCTTGTTTGGTGGAAAGCCACACAAAAAACAACATACCTCAAAAAATTAGAGGGGGTATGCAGACTATCGATGCTTTGCATTACGGGAGCCCTGAAAACAACCTCGACGGCTGCACTGTATGCCATTCTGCACATTCCACCTGTAGACCTGGTAGCAAAGAACAAAGCGTTAACGACCGCAACCAGGCTCGATGCTTCGGGGCAGCGTGAGCGCCGACCATATGGCCATAGTAGTATAGCGTCCTCAGTCACAAGACGAACAGACTACATGATTCCCTACCTGCACTTTGAGGGAGATCTCAAGGCCACAATAGAGGTGGACGGTTGGCGCAAGGGTGCGCAAATGGCGGACGAGGCGATACATGTGTACACCGATGGTTCCAAAATAGTGGAAGGAGTAGGGTCTGCTGTATACTGCGCTGATCCGGAATTAAGCAGATCCTACAGGCTGCCGGATTACTGTAGCGTTTTCCAAGCGGATATATTAGCCGTAACCAAAGCAGTAGAAACCCTGGAAGAGAATAGCTTAAGCTGCAACCGTGTTAACTTTTATATTGACAGTCAAGCAGCAATTAAGGCAATAATCTCGCATAGCACAGCATCTAAATGCGTGTTAGAGTGTAAGCAGTCTCTGGAGAGAATCGGGACAGGGAGAAGCATACATCTATATTGGGTCCCAGGGCATATGGGAATAGATGGGAATGAAAAAGCGGACGAATTAGCTAAAAAGGGTGCATCCCTTGAAGCTTGCTCCGTAGACGTCCCAATTAGATTGGGCGAGATTAAGCGAAGGCGAGAGGTGCACATGATCCACCAAGCAGAAAAGGCGTGGGTTCAAGCGCAGGGCTGTAAAGTGTCGAAGATTATGTGTAGGTCTTACAACCTTAGACTAACACAGTTGCTTCTATCATTAAAAAGAGAGGACTGTAGACTCATGACGGGTATTCTGACTGGACACTGCCTTCTGGCGTCACATGCCTTTAAATTAGGCTTGGTCAGTGATAGCAGGTGTAGGAAGTGCGGGTTGGAGGAGGAAACGATCGAGCACGTTCTGTGCTCGTGCCCTGCACTTGCCAGGCTAAGACTCCAGCTATTAGGAGTGATACAGCTGTCAGATCTAGAATCAGCAAGTGGCTTAAGTCCTAGGAAGCTTCTAGTATTTGCCAAGAGGACGGAGTTATTTTATAACATAGGTCCTGGTTTTTGATAGGGTTTTTCAGTTTGGTCGTTAAAACAAACTTCTGGTAACACTACGGACTCAATCAGTCTATGTGAGGTCCTCATGGACCGGCCAGTTCAACCTACCTACCTACCAGCAATGGAGCTTTGCTACGAGGAGCTATTTCGATGACCATCCTTGATTGTATTGCCATTACCGGCCAGGACTGCCTTGTTTATTTAAGAGAAGAAACTGAACCTTCTAATAGGTGATCAATTGATCAATGATCCTTCGCTTTTACCAGTGTAATGCTAAAATATCGAAAAGTGAACGCAATGTCTGGTTACCGGTTATCCCCTAATGTATTGTGACGAATATTAGCATCACTAAGCGATACTAGCATTACTAAGCCGATACTAAGCAGCCATTCGTATGTACGTAAACAAAACAATCATCATGTACGCACATACATGCAAGGCAACGGAGAGATACTCACAAACACATGTAATCATCAGCCGAAGTAGTACTCACATATCCACACGCTTATGGCTACAAACTACAAATATACATGTATATGGCTGGTAACCAATCATGAAGTTCACGAAATTACTAGACCTTAGGAGAAATGTGTGAACGAGGAAACCGAGAGTATAAAAGCAGCGCAAGCTGAGGCATGACTAAGTAGTTTGATTTAAACACGCAATTAGTTGTGAAGTATAAGTGTTATTGTGAAGTATGTACCTCAAAGTAGTCTAATAAAGATTATTTTGCATTACTGAATATTGGAGTTATTTATTCGACAATTTAGCGATTCGAGCAATTTAGCGTTTGCAGAAGATTTCAAATAAGCGGAATTTCCTTAAATTCGTTACAATATCGAAAAGAGAACGTACACTTGTCCGTTGCTAACTGCGTGTTATTCTTTCCTTGGGCAAGTAGTTTACGGTCCAGCCTTAATAAGCACAAGCCGTCATAATCTTATTGGATTACTCCTAGCAAGTAGCTATCGCATAATTTCATCCGATCTCTATCCTTTCGAGGATGTAACAGTATCTTCTTAATAAACAGGAGGTCAAACGAAATCTATGACACACAGCGAAATTTCTCTCATGCTACATTTATTTTGACCCCTCAATCTTTTTAACTAATCACTAAAGTTTCTGCATCATCAAAGATTGTCTTCTTAAAATTTAATCGCTTTAAGTCTTTATATGAAATTAATGACGTAAAATAATTTTTCTGATGTAACAAAGAACAGCTTAAGTTTAATCTTTGGCAAATTATATTTCGACAAACATTCGAACAACCTTAAAACTTTGAAAAATAATAATAATGAAGCTGTCTGCCAACCGCCAACAGAGAGCTTGTTCCTGACATAATTAAAAGTGCATTAAGGTTTTGCATTCATACATTTGTACTTACATACATATGGTAATACAAATGTTGGAAAAGCAATTAATGTCACTCATACGTCATGTCATGTTGAGCGTATTTTGTTAACATCTCCGGATAGTTTCTGAACTGCAACATAATTATTTTCTGAGCTGTTTCCGAACTGTTTTAAGACTCATATCGGAGCTGTGTAGGTAAGGTTAGGTTGAACTGGCCGGTCCTTGAGGACCTCACATAGCCTGAATGGGTTCGTAGTGTTACCAGAAATTTGCTTAACGATCAAACAGAAAAATTCTATCAAAACCTGGACCTACATATGTTATGAAATAACTCCGTCCTCTTGGCAAATACCAGAAGCTTTTTAAGACCTATGCCACTTCCTGCTTCCACAGTTGACAGCCGTATCACTCCTAATAGCTGGAGTCTTAGCTAGGCAAGCGCAGTGCACGAGCAAAAAATGTACTCGACCGTTTCCTCATCCAATCCGCACTTCCTACATTTGCTATCATTGACCAAGTCTTTTTTAAGGTATGTCACGCCAGAAGGCAGTGTCCAGTCAGAATACCCGTCATGAGTTTACCGCCCTCTCTTTTTAATGATAAAAGTAACTTTTTCAGTTTAAGGTTGAAAGACCTAGACATTAACTTCGACACTTTGCAGAACCGCGCTTGGCTCCACGCCTCCATGTGGGACGTCTACGGAGCAAGCTTCGAGGGATGCGCCATTTTAGGCTAGTTCATCTGCTTTTTCATTCCAATTTAATCCCATATGCGCTAGGGCCAAATATAGATGTATGCTTCTCCTCGTCCCGATTCTTTCCGGGGTTTACTTTCATTCTAACACACCTTTAGATGCCGTGGTATGCGAAATTATTGCCTTAATTCCTGCTTGGCTGCCAATATAAGTTGACGCGGCTGCATTTTGCACTATTTTCTTACAGTGTTTCTACTACTTTGGTTGTGACTACTAATTCCGCTTGAAAAACGTTACAGTCATAGGGCAGCTTGTCGGATCTGGTTATTACTGGCTTAACACGATATACTGCAGACTCTACTCCTTCCACTTCTTTAGAGCCATCGTTGCGCACGTTCTCCTCTATAGCAATAATTTTTGGTTTATTTTCATAGTTTAAACAAAGCCGCAGGTATGTAAAGTTAGGGAGAAGTGGCTGCCCAAGGGCATATCTCGGCCAGAAATATTAGGCCCGTTGTGATACCACGAACCATTTTGAGGACCTGATAAAAAGCTACCAAGTCCTTGTCATCATGCTCCACAATCTGGCTCACATTATGTAGAAATGAGGTCACCCAGAACGCACTGTCGTGCGTCACTTAGTGCCGGGCAGTTACAGATGAGGTGAACCAACGTTTCCTCCTCCTCAACCTCTTAACAACACCCGCAGCATCGACTATAAAGCGCTCCCTCTCCAAGTGTGGAAAGTGTATCACTTCTTAGGTTGTACAGGTGACGGGATCTTTTAGAATCACATTTCGATGTGCAGGTGACGCGATCTTTTAAAATCACACTTCGATGTCATCTTTCGTTGGCCTGACGGTGGATGTGCTCTTAAGCGTACTTTGCCACGAAAGATCTGCCTGGTTGTACCCTACCTAGCGAGTTTATCTGCAATGCAGTTTCCCACAATATCCTTATGTCAAGGGACCCATCTGAGGTGTATACGGATCTGTTGGGCAATCTTTTGAAGAGATCGGCGAGAGTTTAGTGTTTGTTCAGAATTGAATGAGTAGACGCCACGAGATCTTGTGGCAGCCTGGCTGTCACTGAAAGTAAAGATTTCTTTGCCAACATTGTGTGTCCCTATCCTAGCCGCGGGTAAATGCTAGCACATATCTAAACCCATATGTGCTATATACTCTACTCTAAACAGACACATACATATACACAAGCAATAAAACATACCTCAAGACAATACAATGATTGCAATAAACGATGATACCAGGTCGATGGTAGGGTTAACGAATTTCTCGTAAAATGTGGTAATAGTTTTACGCGTACCAAAAATCCTCTAAAAATGCAAATGAATTTTTTTTTAATAATGACTAACTAAGAACAATACGAGACAGCATCGTCCACCGGGGCGTGATAGTGTGTGTGGCATTTACAGAAGTTTGTAAAGCGTTGATGCGCTTCTTTGAGGACGCATTCCGATACTTTCAACGTAGTTTTTACGAGACGCTGTACGCTGGCCTGGATTAAAGCTGGGCGTCTATGATTTTCATAAAAGAAGAAACTAAACAGGAAAGGAAAAAATATAAAACAATATAATTGGGAGCTTTGTGAAGGAAGAAGAAGACAGTACAAGTAGATGACAATATTCGTAGTACAAGCTTGTATAGGCAATTAAATTGTCGCCAATGATGCTGAGCGAAAGCGCGCTGGAACATAAAAATGCAGCACAATCGCGATGTTGTACTTTTTGTTGTTGCTTATATTATTGTTGAATTTGTGTAGTGTTGAATGTTGGGAAGTTTATTTACGTTTTTATTTTTATGCAACACTTTACTTGACTTTATTGTGGTTTATTACAGAAAGGCCGACTAAAAGCTGACTTTATTACGCTTTGTACACGAGGTTAACTTTTATGTGTATGTAGTAAGAGTAAAGAGTTGAGCAAATTTATAACTTATGGGATAGTAAAATAAGGCTTTGCAGATATGAACGAGTGTTTTACATAAGAAAATGCAAACAAAGTTGCAACAATTTATGCTTTATATACGAAGAAGGGAGGGAGTGCCGAATGTGAAAGATGATTGTGTAAAACAAAGACCAAGGGTAATACCTAGGAGGAGATCAAGACGCAGAACGAGACCAATTTCCAAGACGAAGATCAAGACCAAGACACATGACGAGACCAAGACCCATGACGAGACCAAGAACCACAGCGAGATCAATACCCAAGACCAAGATCAAAACCAAGACCAAGATCAAGACCAAGACCAAGACCAAGACTTAAGATCAAGACCAAGACCAAGACCAAGACTAAGATCAAAACCAAGACCAAGACCATGACCAAGATTAATATCAAGACCAAGACCAGGACTAAGATTAAGATCAATATCAAGACCAAGACCAAGACCAAGATTAAGACCAACAACAAAATTAAGACCAACAGCAAAATCACGACCAAGACTATGACAGAGGCAGAAACAAAGACAAGAATCAAGACCAAGACAAGTGCAACAAACGACAAAAAAGAAAAAACCAAAACGGAAAAGAAAACGAAGACAAAAGCGAGTGTGAACTCGAACGAGAAAAAGAAATCTAAGTGGGAATCCATCGAATCAGTGGACGATGAAAACGAAAGCGAAGATACAAATGGTGAAAAATAGGAATGCGAATGCGAATTTAAAAACTAATACGATGGCAAGAAGGCGATTATGAAAATAAAGAGCGAAATAAATCCTAAGACTAAGGCAAAGTCCAAATCCAAACTAGCTTACGAGACCGGCAGGACTATCGGCTTCGACAACGAAAGGAGAAAAGAAGAATAGGCTTAGGGGTCCTTATATGGGTACCTGGGCACAGGGATATTGAAGGCAACTGCAGAGCAGACAAGCTGGCCAGAAGAAGCAGCACCGCCCATATCCTTCCGGGAAATTATTCGTTAGGTATACCCATGGCCATTCAGGCTTCGTGTGAACACAAGCACTATAGGAATTGCAAATGGACTGTGGTCAGCCATATCATCGTGTGAGACATCCAAGTTAACCTGGCCCTCATATGACAAGGGGCCGACAAGAGCGCTTCTGATTTTAAACAAATCAGTTCTATCGTCCCTGATAAGGGTTCTAACAGGACACTGTTTAATAGGCACCCATGCTGCTAGAATGGGGGAAACGACCTTCGACTATTGTCACAACTGCAGATGTACAGAAGAGGAGGAGAGTGTTCAACACCTTCTCTGTCAATGTCCAGCGCTTAGTAGGTAGGTTGGCCATCATTGGTAAACCTTTTCTACATGACCTTGCTGAGGTTTCTAGCTATAAAGTCAAGGCTCTAGCAAAATATATAACTTCCACGAAGTGGTTTGACTCGCTTTAGGCAGGGTAGGGGTCCCCTTTGAGACCGTATAGGGTATTACATTGGGGACATTGGTGCCCTAACTAGTGAGCTGTTACCATAGTGTCCAGCTCAGATCTTGCAACCTAACCTAACCTAGGGGAACGGTTTTGAATGTTATCTTCAGCAAAGGAGAATAAAGAAGAATAACACAATGTAGGAGCTGACCTGCATCTGCTTACAAGCAGATTTCTGACGATAAGCATCCGCGCCTACAACAATGCGAGCTGGCAAACGGTTCATCACAGTACAGCGAGGACACAAAGAATCATTCCCTCTGCTATAGGAAGTGAGTCCATCAGTTAAAATAGAGAAGCAAAGAGCACAGAATGTCTGAAGTGACGAGACATTAAAAGAAACAGAGGAGAAGCCCTACTTTTTACCTAGACAGTAGCTACTATTTCGCACTCAAAAAGAGGGTAATAGAACACGCAGGCTGTGGAGTCTACTTCCAGATAGGAAAAATCCTACGATATTGCAAGAACGAGTAAATTATGAAGTTGCTAAGAAATGTCCACGAAATTTACAGGATTTAGGAGATTTGATGTTCTGCCATTGCTTACAATCACAATGTACCTTCACAGGGGTGTACGGTACATTTGTTCTCCCCTAAGCTATCGAAAGACCACAGTACCAATCTGACCATACATATATATCGACTATGTTGTTGTTGTTCCGATAAGGACACTCGCCAAAGGCCCTGGGGAGTGTTATCGATGTTGACGGTCCTTTGCCTGATGCAGATCCGGTACGTTCTGGTAACAAGCACCATTAACGTCCATCTCGGCATCGATTTGGTATGACCATAAATAAAAATAAAAAAAATTTAAAAATGGCCACATGAAACCTTTTAGGCCATGCCGCCCTAGCACCTCCTAGATCCACCAGGTTGACAATTGGGTTGTAGAAGCTTTATATTATTCCTCTGGAAATCCCTTGCGCTACACAACCCCTTGAATCAATTTGGTATTTTAGTCGCTTCTTACAACAGGCATACCTGCCGCGGGTTTATTCTAAGCCCCCTAACCCGCTGGGTTATGTGTCGAGTATCGAAGGCTAGAGCAATCGATATTGAGCAGCATTTGGTTCGGAATTCCATATTAAAAATATCTGCGCTATGTGATAAACAAAGCTTTTCAGCGAGGTTTCCAGTAAAAAATTTTTTTCAAAGCAAACAAGGCCCTCGCAACTGTTGATTCAACAGACGATGTTCTCGAGATACGGAGTCTACCGGCAGATAAACTAAAATTATGTTAAGAACAGTAAACGAGAAGCAAAATAAAGCTTCAGTCAGCTACATTTTTTTCGCGTGAAGAAGAAAAGAAAAGATTTTTTTTATTTGCACCACAAAGTGTAAAACTGTAACGGAAATGTCACCGTACTATGAAATACAAACTTACTGGGAATGAAATATTTACTTACTTAGGTGCACCTACGCAGATGACACTTAAATTACGGGCGTACCTAAGCAAGTTAATTTCGTGTACATACTTACAGGAAAAGAAGCAAAAGTTACTTATGGCATGCTGTGCGACGTGGCGTATGCGCAATGTGCTTAAAGGGAAACACAACTAAACACAGCATCTGCTTAGTGTGAGGTGCGGTGCAGAAGTGAAAGTGCAATAACAACAGGAAATTCAATTGCAACTTTGAATTCTTAAATATTTAGTTTTTGTAGTAAAAGATTGAAAGACAAAAGAAACCACGCCACCGTCTTACCAAGTTTTGAAACCCTTTTTATTTCCTTATTTCCTAACAAAGAGTAGAAGCACAATCTTCAGATAGAATCTAAAAGAAAATACAGGAAATAATTTTGCTACTAACATATAAATAGGGAAACAAGAAGTTGGGCAAACTTTGTTTAAAAAAGAATTCAAAGGTCACGAATATCTACAATGAAGGAGCAAAAGTAGTAGAAGTGTGAACTTCGCGCAATACATACTTACATATTCATATGACTTCAAAATATAAAAAAATTTTAATATATGCAAAAGACAAAAACGGCTTTATGTAGAGAATCTAGTCGGAAATTTAAGAACGATAAGGTTAGGTTAGGTTAAAGTGGCCGCCTCCGCTGCTCAAGCGCAGACTCACGTAGGCCATTGTGGCCCGTTGTGATACTACGAAGCAGCCCTGAGCACTTCATACACCCATGAAGCTAAACCAGTGCGTTTGCCTAACGTAGCGCAGAATTTTGTTTATACTTGCGGAGCCTTGAGCACTTCATACACCCATGAAGCTAAACCAGTGCGTTTGCCTAACGTAGCGCAGAATTTTGTTTATACTTGCGGACTCTAACTCCGCAAGGCACACAAAGAAGTGTCTGTGAAGACATTCGTACCTGGTCTTCGACAGGACGGTAAAATGGCATAGATAATGCCCTACGCTTTCTATCACTTCCTCACCGTTACAGCTGCGATAGAAGCCATTTATTTGCAGGCCCATATTAGAACCTACGCGCCCATAATACAGTGAAACGTTAGAATACCCATTAATGGGCTAAAATAGGGGTGGATAAGAAGTATCGCTGATTGCGATCTCTTTTCGTCCATCTTCGTCCAGATTTGCATGGACACCCTACATGTTGGTTTCATGGCCCATCTTGCGTAAGGTTGTTCCGGGCACTGAGATCGCAGCCAATGCTTGCAAGTATTTAGAGGCACTTCCATTACAATAGTGACGCATCACTACATTACAGGGATTTTGTGGCAGTTTTCCTGTCGAAAAAATTGAAATAGAGTAAGTCACCGTCAGGTTGATTAGATAGCGAAACGCTTTTCAGATAACTATAAACTCAGATTGATAAACACTGTAGTAGTCTGGTAAGCGTAGGCTCTCATTTATATATGAGCTTCCTTGGGAATAGTCCACTGCCAACTCTGTTGTTGACTCTAGAGCCGTCCGTGAAGCCGAAGATTTGTTGGTTTCCCAGTTTCATATAATTTGCGCACTTGCCTCTCTCTGGGATCATTGTAGAAAATTTGTTGTTCCAGCAAGCGGACAGTTTTGTGGCTTCGGGATCTGCAGTCACTCCAAGGTTCGATTGCGTTGAGCCTACCCGCGTAACAGGTGGCAGAATATTTCCAATAAAGCACAGAAGGGACTGTACACTATAAGCAAAAGTGCTTACGCATCATATGATGTAATATAGACACCATTTTTTTTTAGGTCAAATGCCAGAAAAGCTCATTAAGTTGTTTGAAAATTTGAAGAAGGTAGCGAAATTTTTCATAGTGCCAAAATCTTGGTGCGAGAGCTATAAGTACGGCATATTTTCCTTATGGAAAAATTTGCAAAAAATACGACAGGTTTGTTTGTTCGCTATGAACCAAACATTCAAACATATTTTCACCGTGTGAGCACTTCACTGTACCACATTCATCTTGTATCAAATCAAATAGCGATAAAGGCCAGCATAAACCATATATAAACCGGCCAGTATAAACAATCTCTTAAAACTTAAAAGAAAAAATAATTTTTTTCCGGTATGCTAGTACAATAAAAATGGTTCTAAATAGAAATGCCTTGGCGATTCTTACACAATCTAAAAATCATCTCCAAAATGATATGAAAATGATGCCAGAACAATCCTTCATTGATTCCGAAATACCATCGAAGATAATACCGAAATACTACAGAAATTATACGGAAGCAGTGAAAATAATACCGACATGGACCCGAAATTATCTTAGAATAGGACGAAAATCATCCAAAAATAATCCTGCATTGATGCCGGAAGCATCTTGAACTCCCTTACTCTCAAACTATCTCTCCTATACTCTCAAACTATATCGTAGGCCGAAATAATATTCTGAAAATAGCTAATAGAAACTAAACCGAAATAGTTCACTATGAAAATAATAAAAGAGTACGAAAGTGGGTATGATGTAGGAATGACATTTTAATAAAAAAAATATAACAGACGCCAAGTCTTTTTTACCTTAAAACACCGAAATAACAGCCCTTTATCGAAAAAAAAAAAATCCTGATTCATCACGGTACATAGAACCGGCTGCCGTGGTCGCCTTAAGAACACATACTTGGAAAGGCTGCAGGCCTACCAAAATACTGCACTCAGAACTACCACGAGATGTCTTCTTACGACCCCTGAACAGCACCTATATAGTGAGGTCAAATAGCTCAACATTAAAGAACATAACGAAATGCCGAGAGACAGGTCTTGCTAAATTACACTATGATGAAACCACGCACCTGCCCACGCAGCTGTTTGATTCCGACAAGCATAAAGAGGCTCTGAGCCAAATCCGCACAGAATCGGTAAACACCTTTGCTAGGTCACGCCTGGTGAACCTAGTAATCAATATACATTATCAAACACTTGCAGGAGAAAACAACAAATTATTAAGGTAGTCACCCTCGCCCAATTTCATTTTGGATACTATAAAAAATTGAACTCTTACTTGTTACTGGTTACCTATGGTCTAACCCTGTTGAAACTGCTAGTTTTTTGGACTACCGTTAGAGGACTTTGATAAGAATTTGTAAGTCGTCATATCCATAGAATTGGGGGGATGCACTGTTAACACAACAACAACAACAACAACTTATGAAATTTATTGCCTTTATGCTATCCACACAATATCTCTTCCCTACATATTATCTTTGAAAAATTGAATAATTTAATCACATCGATTCAACTGCATCGAATAAACTAACTCTAAGCAGTTTATTTGTATGTATTTGATTTAAAATTGATTTAATAACATAATTGAATTTAAGGTATCAGCTTTCGCTTTGCTTGGAATATTAAAAAAAAAAAAACATTATTATGGAGTTACTTAATATTGCGTATAATTATAATTGGCGGCCACCGTGGTGTGATGGTAGCGTGCTCCGCCTATCACACCGTATGCCCTGGGTTCAACTCCCGGGCAAAGCAACATCAAAATTTTAGAAATAAGATTTTTCAATTAGAAGAAAATTTTTCTAAGCGGGGTCGCCCCTCGGCAGTGTTTGGCAAGCACTCCGGGTGTATTTCTGCCATGAAAAGCTCTCAGTGAAAACTCATCTGCTTTGCAGATGCCGTTCGGAGTCGGCATAAAACATGTAGGTCCCGTCCGGCCAATTTGTAGGGAAAATCAAGAGGAGCACGACGCAAATTGGAAGAGAAGCTCGGCCTTAGATCTCTTCGGAGGTTATCGCGCCTTACATTTATTTTATTTTTTTAATTATAATTGAATTCATTAGATTATTCAAAAGTGCAAAAGTGGGGTTTAGGTGTAAATAAAATAATTAAACAAATTTTAAGTTAAACGGTTTTATTTAAAATAATACTTACATTAAATAATAATAATAATAAAAACTAGAAAATAATTAGGTAGGTCCTAGGTACTAGTAATCACACTCCTCATCAATCTAGGGCGTTGATCAGACAATTAAGCAAAAGTGTTGGGCGCATGAAATTTCTAAAAATGTGAGGCGTAGCAGCTTCAGTTGGTCTAATATATGACTATCAATAGAAATTTTACGCGTCCAGCGCTTTTATTTAATTATCTGATCAACGCCCTAGATTGATGAGGAGTGTGATTCCTAGTACCTAGCAACTAACTAATTATTTTCTAGCTTTTAGTATTATTATTACTTTATGTAAGTATTGTTTTCAATAAAACCGTTTAACCTAAACATTTTTTTTAAATTTTATTTTCAAGTTTTTAGTCTTTATTTAATTGCCTATTATTTCTTATTTTATTTAGTTCATTTAGTGACTCACGGACTCTTTCCTGACAATTTGTTACAATATAAGTCCTCAATGCATAATCCTTCCAAAGACTTTACTCGACTCTGCGCCACGTCCCTCCTCGAACTACAAAATATTTTGATGTCACTTCTACTGGCCTGTATGTAATGATCCAAATATAGACCAATTCGGACGACAAAAAAAAAATGATTTTTTTGAATATCTCGAACCTTGCGCCAACTAGCGGCGCTTTTTTCACAGGCATATGAGCCACATCGGACCACAAATGAGATTTTGTTGAATATCTTGATCCTTGCGCCACTTAGCGGCGATTTTTTTTTCATAGGTCTCTTTCTATTCTTGTATGTATTATGTGTTCCAAATTTGCGCCTAATCGGACCACAAATACGATTTTTTTTTGAATATCTCGATCCTTGCCCACCTAACGGCGATTTTTTTCATAGTTCGCTTTCTATTCCAGGTATGTATTATGTGTTCTAAATATGAACCAAATCGGATCACAAATACGATTTTTGGAAATATTTCGATCCATGCGCCACCTATCGGAGTTTTTTTTCTTATTATTGTATTGTCATCGGGCTGTGAACTATATTCAAAGTTTCAAGCTTGTCGCTTATCGGGAAGCTACTTAAATTTCAATTACAAAATTCGTTCACAACGGCCGTGCAGCCGCCCGTGCGGCCGACCTGTCAAGTCAAGCTAAATAAAACCTTTTAAAAATTGAAAATGTTGAAGTGTTGATGTTGATGAGGCCTGAGAATGAATATCACTCATACGCCATGGCATACGCACGTTGGCAGAAACTGGGTCTAGTTGATTTCATAATGCATTGTACATATAACAGCGAGCACAAAAATTGCATTGGCAATTTTTATCAAATTTCCTCAATTAAATTGTTCTTTTTTATCTGCAATATTTTAAGAAAAATCTTCCATGAATTTTAAAACAGACGCTATGTACATGATTTTCGAACACGTTTACGAAAAAATTTCAAATTTCGATAAAGTTTTACGAAAATTCTTAGCTTTTTATTTAGACTAGTATCGCCCAGGGTCCAAAATTCGACCAATACAATATACTAGATAAGGTATATACAAACTAAACCTTGTGTAGAAATTTCTGGACATGGAACATACAAATTTTACTTTATTTGAGGTGCGTCACAACCCCTTTCCCAGAAATTCTAACCTTCTGTACAACACGGTATTTATGCTGTGTAGCTTAAATCCAACTTTGACTTCCCAGGCGTAGCTGTTATTAGCTTTGTATCTTTTTTACTATTTCACTACTCTCTTTCCAATATACCGAAATGTTCGCTAAAACCTTGACATTACCAATATTGGGAGCTATACCAAATTTTATAAGATTGTGATATGGAAAGATAAATTTGTGTTGGAGTTACCTTCTCTTTTTCAATTCCTCCCACTTCTTTCCATTGAACATCGATAGTGTGCATCTTGCTGGCGCCCTGAGATATATGTAACTAATTTCCCATATGTATCAGATGCCATGCCCCCTTTTAGTATATAGTGAAGAACACTATGAAACAGATTGCTGCATATTTAACCGAAATCTGCCAAATGGTGCGACCAAAAAAGTAGTGGAAAAATTAGCTTGTGGCGCATGTATTTATATAAATAGGTAGATATATTGTTAGAGATATACCATATTAGAGCTCTGCGGCTGCCCACTTCCTTTGCAAGGCTTACCACTTTTCGTTAAAAGTTTGTTATAATTAGTATAGGCATCGGTCTCAAATTCCAGTCATATGCTGCAGTATTTGTGACTATGTGCGACATGAAGGTTTGATTTTGTATAGGAAGTGCCACGCTCATTTTTTTTTCTTAATATTCTAATTTTTGTTAAGAATTTGGCGTTAAAAATATTGGCAACTGCGACAAGTTTAATTAAAGTGACTTAAACTGTTCAGGAGATATGCGAAACAAAAAAAGAAATTTGCATGGTAGGTGCCACACCCGTTCTAAATGCTACTTACCTTTCTCCTCTGATACACTATAGATGTTGGACATCTTCCCGCCAAGTTTCATTACTTTGATATTAATATCCTCAGAGATAATCGAGTTTTAATTTAATTTCATTTCCAAAAATTGATCCCTATGTAATGAAAAACTATTTCCAACAGATTGGCTTACATTTCATCGAGAGCGGAAAAACGGTGTTTCCAAAAAAAAAAAAATGTTTAAAAATTTGCATGTGGCGTATTTATAGATAGTTTTTTCTGAATTTGAGTATGCAGTTTTGAAATTTGTATCGATTTTTGACTTGATTTGGAAAAACACCTTTTTACATGGAAGAAAATCTGAAACATCCATCGGAAAACCGCATACTTAAAACAGTGCAGAAAACTCATAACAAAAAGTTCGAAGTTTTCATAAAGTTTTCTATAATTCTCGCATTTTTTTAAGTCATTTTGAGACTCAATTGTATGGTTTCAGTTAAAGAATTCATAAATGTTGTTTCCTAAATTATCTAAAATAAAAAAAGAAAAGTTTAATTGACGAAATTCGATAAAAAATTGCAACTGCAATTTTCGCATTCACTGCTGTACGAAATATATGTAATATGATTTGGCTTTACTATTAATAAATTAAAATAAATGTAAGTACATATTATAAAATATAATAAAATTTCATCTATTGATCATAAAAAAATTTAATTGGATTTGTATAACTTTTACTAGTGATGCAATTGAAGAGAATTTACCAGAATCGAAATGGAACTAACAAATTTGTTTTATGGGAATCGTAAATGGGAGCAAGGTAAGTGGAACACATACTTACCTACTAAACTAAATTGCATTATGAATAAAACCAAATAAACAAAACAATATATCATAATATATAGGAAAGTCTGCCTGAAAGTGTGCTACAAATATTGCCTTTGTTTAGTGCAATCAAGAATGTAAAGTACAAAAACAATTTATCAATTAATCAAAAGAAAATATCGGAAAAACAAGTAAGGAAGGTTAAGTTCGGGTGTAACCGAACATTACATACTCAGTTGAGAGCTGTGGAGACAAAGTAAGGGAAAATCACCATGTTGTAAAAAGAACCTAGGGTACCCCTGGAATGTGTATGTATGACATGTGTATCAAATGGAAGGTATTAAAGAGTATTTTAAGAGGAAGTGAGCCATAGTTCTATAAATGGACGCCATTTAGGGATATCGCCATAAAGGTGGACCAGGCCTGACTCTAGAATTTGTTTGTACGATATGGGTATCAAATGAAAGGTGTTGATGAGTATTTTAAAAGGGAGTGGGCCTTAGTTCTATAGGTAGACGCCTTTTTGAGATTTCGCCATAAAGGGGGACCAGGGGTGACTCTAGAATTTATTTTGTACGATATGGGTATGGGCTTGAGTCTACGACATAAAGACTCATTTACTAATCATATTTACACTAGATCGAATGTCACCGTTCATCATAGCCGAACACGGTTTCAAACATTTCAACTTCGAAAGCTGAAGGGTCGGCATTACTCCGAAGATAATGCTTTATTGTCAACTTCAGTGGAGAAGAGACTGTATAGCTCCTTTGAGTATGCTTCATTGTCTACTTTCCCAAAAGTGTACTCCTCTCGTGTTTGAGGTAAAACTACAGCCCCGTATATAAAGACTACAACTGGATTTTCCTGCTCCCCGCGGTACACGACCGTTATAGGGTGGCACAAGTGATGTACAACATGCAATGCTCCCTTTGTCGTAATACATTTTTCTCGATTCGACAGCCATGCTATTTATTCACTTCCTGCGACCGGCACACATACCGCGGGCATATTTTAAACCAGTGGTGCACTCGAAAGCTTCGCAGAACTTCGAAAAGCTGTTAATCAATTTGTCGTACGAGCGCAGCGACAGAGATTAAGTAAAGCGATCAGTCAATCAGTTTTAGCTTGTACTTCAATCAGTGAAGCTCGTGTGTGAATTCTATGCTCAAACATGCATATTGTAACGAATTTTGGGAAATTATGACTATTATGCACCTTCTGTTAACGCTCGAATAGCTGAACTGTCGAATAAATAACTCCAATATTCTGTATGGCAAAATGGTCTTTATTTACAACACTACTTCACAATTACAATTATCGCGTACTTCACTGATAGCGTGTTTAAAACAAACTGATTCCTTATCGATTGCACGGCGCTGCTTTTATACTCTCAGTTAGCCTCCTTCATCTATTCCTCCTAAGGTCTAGACTTTTCACGAACATGTCTGCTGGAACAGTTGTATCTCATACTTGGTTGTTTAGCTATATACATATATATCTGTAGTTTAGGTTTTTCTTCTAGCTATATGCGCGTGTACGTATGAGTAACAGCTTCTCCTCTTAGCTGATGATAACGTGATGTGTAATTGTTTCCCTTCCTTCTTCGCTCCTATCTGCTGACCCGTACTATGTGTATGCGAAATAATCTCTTCGCTTCAGGCTGCTGGTTATGTGTGTGGAATATTCTTCGTTGCTTTCTACTTGTGTGTGTGATAATGGCTTACTGTCGTTGTGATTATTTAGTAACAACATATTTATGTTAGAAATGCTAATATTCGCCACAATATAAACACATCCTAACACAAAAAAGTTGCGTTTGTATTAGAATCTCTATCGGCGTTGTGAACTACTCTTCTAAACCTCTTACCAGCAGTGGAAAGTTTTGATTGCAAAATTGAATTAAAAAGTGGACCAGTGAGGGCTTTTCGTATTAAGAAAAATGTATGCAGCTAAACGTCTAACACATCCTGCCGAAGTTATTTGTTTTTGTGCTGATTTTAAATTGCTGTCCTTTTCCCGAAGATCAAACGAAATTTCCTAAATGGGCATACCGTCAAATTAAGGAAGGTAATAAAGTCAATTGCCTTGTTATTATTTGAAGTGGTAATAACATCAATTGATCTTTTGGCCGTTAAACTTATGTCAGGCCACTGTATAAATCAACCCGAAATTCTGGCGTATCGAAATTGTAATCGAAGATCTGTTACAACACTAATTTTTATCAATATAGCAAACCAAGAAAAAATAGAAAAAAACATATATACAATTAGTTTATACATAAAATATTTCATTTCATTTGAATAATGCTTTCTAATTCCCAATTCGATTAACAAAATGGACTCCTAATTTCATTTAATAAAACATTAACTAATAGGAAAAATTGCATTTGGCACACAAACCCTTTGACCAATTAGTTTTGTCCACAAATGCAATAAATATTCGAAATAGCTAAAGAAAGGCCTATGAAATAACTCAAATTGGCCAAATTTTTATGCCATATGCACAACTTTGCTCATTTAGTTAATGTGCTTAACATTAACACATTTAACGTGACATTTTGGAGCACAAAAATATTTGAAAAACCTGATTTTTACCTTAACTAAATGAACATTGATTTGGTGGTTAAGCAACAATTTCGCACAAAACTGCATTAGATTTATTAAAACAGATTTTGTAACTAGGTTTTCCATAAATTGCAGCTATGCAATTGGCATTGGAATGTGT
Source organism: Eurosta solidaginis (assembly GCF_040869045.1). NCBI lineage: Eukaryota > Metazoa > Arthropoda > Insecta > Diptera > Tephritidae > Eurosta > Eurosta solidaginis. Next base: position 1,143,931 of record NW_027136894.1, on the reverse strand, counting down.
TAATACGAAAAATTACCTTAATTGCGTTTTTCACACTTTTAAATTTGTATTTCTATATATTTGCATGTTTTGTAAATAGTTTGAAAAATGCAAATTACAACTGAAATTTAAAAAACCCGCAAGCGTGAAATTAAGATTTGTACAACCAGTTTAGCTCAGTAGGCAAAACGTAATGAAATGAGTGCATTCACTGCATTCGCATTCATATTTGCATAATTTGCATTCTCATTGCTCAAATTGGGCGTTGGACAGTGCTTGAACTGGCATTAATGATGTGTGCAATTCATGCTGTTTAAATAGGCCAGTATGCCTGCATATGACAAAAACAGTGTTGCCAATAGTTTTGCTGCGGAAAATTTGTGGTTAAAAACCAAATTTGGGAGGTGGAGTGGGGGAAGGGGTGGGAGAATATTCAGCCAGAAATTTGAGCTGTTCGATCACTGTAGCGTCTTCAGGGCGACAACAGAGGACGAAGGTTGGCGCAAGGGCGGCAGCTTTTATCATGGGCGTAATAAATAACATTTCAAACCGATGAGCCATCGATAACAAATCTATCATACACCGATAATGAATTGGTAACACTCCGAAAAAAAGTCGATAACTTTGCATAGCAAATCGCTAACTTTTTGTGACACATCGATCACTTTTCTATAAGTAATCAATAAATATTCAATAATAAATCGATAAATTTTCTAAAGCGTATCGATAACGTTTTTTTTTTGGCGCCATATCTATAACTTGTCAATAATTTTTCTGAAAACAATTGATAACTTTTCGAGAGAAAACCGATAATTTCCTTTTAAATAATCAGTAACTCTTTGATAAACTCAGTTCTTCATAGCAAATTTCTAAATCAATACCTTCTACGAGGTTGATAACCCTTAACAACCCGATAAGGTTAAGTTGAACTGGCCGGTCAATAAAGACCTCAAATAGACTGACTGTATCCACTGTGTTACCAAAAATGTAGATAATAATTAGCTTGCGTTTAAACAAAAAACAGACTAGTTTGGCTAAATCAAGACAGCTCGTCCTTATAATGAGTTCGGTATACTTATGTGTGGATCTTTACCTTTCCATTTACAGCGCATAAATTTTAAATATTCGGACCAACATTAATATACCTTTTCAGGTAAAAAAAAGCTGGCAACCCTAGCCAGTACGAATTAATTTCATTTTATTATAAAATATTTCAATTGCTATACAATACCACATAAAACATATATGGCTATTACGATAATAACACATTTCAATGCGAATTACTATGCCAGCTATGACTTCCAAAATTGTTAGCTACAACTGCCCGACGGCTCGCACTTCACTGACTCCAACGTAATAAATATAATTTTATATGAATTATAGCAATGTTACTATTCCGCAATATTATTTATGATTACCAAAAGGTACATGAGTTATGTTACCACAAGCTGTTTTAAATGCTCGTAACTGGTGCGTAAAATTTTGGCGGTCATATAATACACAAGAAATACTTACTATAATTCAAAATTTGGTTGCATATACATTAAGCTGGGTTGATTTGCCTGGATGAAAGTTAACCCGTATCGTGCCATCGAATTTTCGATATTTGGGTTTTGAGGAATGTTTTGGTGAAAAAATTGGTTTTTTCGCCATTTTTTTTAAGGGTTTCTTCAGAAATTTGTCTCATAGTTCCTATCCTATTTAAAATTATGCGATAAAAATGTTGGCATTAACAGTTTTTAAAAAAAATTTTTTTTTTGGTTTTTGGAATTTGTTTTGTTCGAAATCGATTTCTTTTTCATTTTCAAGGCTCGAAATCATTTTTTATGTATATGTTTCCGTTAGATCCACCAATAAGTATACCAAAATGATCAGGCGACGAGCTAAGTTGATTTAGCCATATCCGTCTGTCCGTCCGTCTGCCCGTCTGTCCGTTTGTTTGAACGCAAACTAGTCCCTCAATTTTGATGAAATTTGGTAAGCAGGCATACTTTGATGGGGGATTTGACATTTTTCGGAATCGACCGGATCGGACCATTATAGCATATATCTCCCATATAAGCGATTGTTCAATAAGAAAGAGGGTTTTTGCCATTTCTGCCCCATTCCTGCCTCATTTTACCAGCTAGCAACATCAAATTTTACCACAAGCTTACGTATTGGGCATAGATTATTGTCCGAAAAAATCATCAAGATCGGACATATTTATAATATATATCCCATACAACCGACTGTTCAGGTAAGAGGATTTTCATCTTTTTTTTCTAAATCGACATGAAAATTTTAAAATCAAATGAAAATTTTTTAAGTAGGTCATGAAAAAACCTTAAAAATCAAAGAAAAAAGTCAAAAAACTCAAATTTTGCAGGCTCGAAATTTATTTTTTGGGTATGCATAGTGGAACTTTTTTTCTTGAGCCCAACACTTATCGAAAAATCGATGGCACGATATAGGTTAATAAATCGACCCAGCTTAATATAGATAAATAACTTCAAATCTTCCTTACTATTTGCTAAGTGCTCGGGCGTGTGAGGAACATTAAATGTGAGAAATAACCAGAAGATTCGTATTAGTATTTTACTACATTTTGTTTTTGCAGACAGAAATACAACACTTAAAATGTCTTGTGGTTTCATATGTTATTTATGGCGTCGTCTAGAAATTTTATTCTTAAACTATTTGCTGTACTGAGTTAGCGTTTTTTTTTTGCAAGACAAGAACTATAAAAACAGTAATTGTATTAACCCCTGCATTGGGAAGCGTAAAGTGACAAATAAAATCTGTAGTAAATCGAGAGCAGAGCGGACCAAGTTAAATATACTTTTATATGTAAATGCGTAGGTATACACTAGACTGGGTTGGTCCCCATACAAAAAAAAAGTTGCTGATGTCCGCCCCTAAATTTGAAGATTATGTTGAGAGGGTATCGGAAAAATTTTTTTAGAATTTTTTTTGATCCTTCGAAATACAGCCGAAAACGTTTGTTCGTTGTAACTTGGTTATTTGACGTCCGATTTTTAAAATTGATATGCCATTATTTTGGCATTGAGAAGCTTCACATTTCCCTTTAATGTCCTTTGAAGTTATGAAGTCGTTCATCATGTGAAAACGACTTCATAGCTTAAAAGGACATTAAACGGAAATGAGAAGCTTCTCAAGGCCAAAATAATAACATACCAATTTTAAAAATCGGACGTCAAATAACCAAGTTGCAACGAAAAAACATTTTGGGCTGTATTTCGAAGGATCAAAAAAAAATTTAAAAAAATTTTCCCGAAACCCTCTCAACATAATCTTCAAATTTAAGGGCGGACATTGGCAACTTTTTTTTTCGACCCAGTCTAGTATACACCAATATATATGCGCATACATACATGCTTGTGTATTTGATATATTTTGCATAGTTCTTGTGTGAACATTTCAGCTGCAGTTTTTGTAACAAATAAAAGCGCAAAGCTTTTCCAATATTTTTATTTTGCAAACCACATTTATCAAAATCTTCAAAAAAATTTTTGTTTTTGTATTCAGTTAGTTGCTGTTTAACGTCGTGTGAAAGATTATATTTGTAGGAAAGTTTTTAAAAATGCGACTGGATTTTGAATGATTATCATCAAACACAAAATAGCTTGGAAAAATTAGGAAGTGAGAGTGTTTAATGTAGTTTTTGAGTATAAGGTGGGTTTATTCCAAGGCTAGAGGCTAGAAAGTAGGGAGTGAGGGGCACCAGCAGCTGAAAATTGAGTGATTAACGGTCGCAATAGTAAAATGAGACGACGGCTACAGCTTAGCGTCGCTATAATAGCGGAGGCTGCGGTTGAATGATGGGTGGCTACTAGCGGGAGACGACTTTCTACCCACCAGTAGCGGACGCGGCGGTTAAGGAGTTGGATGTCTTCATTAGTCTCGAATTCCCCAAGTAGATAGTTATGGTAGGTGCTTAGGTTAGGCTAGGTTGCACTTGCCAATTCTTGAGGACCTCACTTAGACTAAATGAGTCCTGCAGTGTTACCAGAAGTTTTTTTAACGACCAAACTGAAAACCCCTAACAAAAACCAGGACTTATGTTATAAAATAACTCCTCTTGGCAAATAATAGAAGCCTTCTAGGACCTATGCCACTTGCGCTTGTAGATCTGACAGCTGTATCACTCCTAATAGCCGAAGTCTTAGCCTGGCAAGCGCAGGGCACGAACGCAAAATGTGTCCTATAGTTTCCTACTCCAAGCGGCATTTCCTACCCCTGCTATCACCGAACAAGCCTAATTTAAAGGCATGTGACACCAGCAGGCAGTGTCCAGTTAGCATTCCTATCATGAGTTTACAGTGCTCTCTTTTTAATGATAGATGCAACTTTGTTAATCTAAGGTTGTAAGACATACACATAATATTCGACACTTTACAGCCCCGCACTTGGACCCACGCCTTTCCCGCTCGGTCGCTCATGTGCACCTCCCGCCTTCTCTTAATCTCGCCCAATCTCATTGGGACGTCTGCGCAGCAAGCTTCAAGGGAGCGCCCTTTTTAGATAGTTCATCCGCTTTTTCATTCCCATCTATTCCCATATGCCCTGGGACCCAGTATAGATGCATGCTTTTCCTTTACCGATTCTTTTTCAGGGATTGTTTATACTCCGACACACTTTTGGATGCTGTGCTATGCGAGGTTATTGCCCTTATTGTTGCTTGGTTGTCAATATAAATTGACGCGGCTGCAGTTTAAGCTATTCTTTTCCAGTGTTTCTACTGCTTTGGCTACGGCTTATACAGTTTCTTAGAAAACGCTGCAGTGATCTTGCAGCTTGTAGGATCTATTTATTTCCGGATCAGTACAATGGTAGGTGCTTGTTCGCGAAGTTGTCATTATAAGGTTCGAACGGTAGCTCCTGTTGCTCACGTATCAATCATCAGTCCAGTCCAAAGCTGAGGAAAAGGAGACGTGTAGTCACAAAGACAAAGAGATCCCCTCACTTGAACAAGGCAATGGAATGACTTCCACCATAGACGGCATCAAAACTGACACCTCTGTAGAATATACGATTTTATCGATTTGAATTCTAGTTTCTTTAAGGCAGTCTGTCTGTCAATAAAGATCTTCTTTTAGAACCTTGAAACGATATTGTATTTGATCAGTCTATCTGCCCTCTATATGGCACGGACTTCCGTTTGGAAACGTAAGGTGGTTGACAGGAGTAATTGTCCTCTAAATGCTTTGACTGCAGCCCAGTGAGAGTTTCTTTTCCTATTTGAATTGTCTATGTTTACTGCAATTTCCCTACTGCTCTCCAAGCCCTCCTCTCATTCCACTATCGTCCATGACTCAAGCTTTTTTTTTACATTGATATATATTCCTATTACCATCTGCTAAATATTTTTAGATTTCCCTCGCAGTACATTTTGATTATTTGCGATTGAGAGATCGTTGTCTATCCTTGTTTTCGAAGCGGTGTCCTACCATTAATTTTTCCTAAGTTCTTTGTTTTACTTTACCCTTGAATCCATTTTACTAGCCAGTACCGCCGAATAATACTACCCCGCTGTCCCATTAGCTTTCGCTCTATCAAAAACCGTACGACTGCCCTTATTTTTCCTTCCCGTTAATTTTGATGGCTACTTGCATACGAAGGGGGGAGCCGAATGTGTGGTTTGAGCTCTTCCTACTTTTTTTCTGACCTTTCTTATCTTTTAGTACCTTTTTCTTGACTTCAAATTTAGCATCGTTGTTTGCGCTGAACCTTTCAACGATCTTTTTATTTGCTCCTTCCGATGGTAGTAGGAAGTGCTTTAGTAACCCCTCATCTCCACCACCATCTTATATTCCCTGCCAACATTCTCCGCAGATTTTGAAGCCTGAACATTTTCGTAGTAGTGCCCCAACTCAGTTGAGACCTAATGTTGTCCTCCATAACCAACACCGGTCTCACCTTTGCCTACCTTTTCGTAGCTCATCCCGTCCTTCCGACCTCTGTATTCCCTGTCCACGTTTTCCCCATATTTTGAGGTTTTGACATTTTCGTAGTAGTGACCCAGTTCAGTTGACACCTAATATTCTCTACAACCTAACCGATACTAATCTAACATCGCTGCGTGCCGCCTTTAATGTGGAGAAGTAGACGCACTTAGAAACTAAGTTAATGATGAGGTAAACAACCGCACATTTGAAGTTGTTGAGGCAAGGCAGTCTCAGCCCATTTCTCTGATTTTTCAGCAGCTGACTTCCTTCGTGTTGCAGGAGAAAACAATCGAGCATATTTTGTGTGCTTTATCTCCACAGTTATATGAAAAAGGTATACAAAATCTATTATAAAGATTCCATATATGAGTGTGGGTGCAGTGGGAGTAGCAGGGAGAGTGGGAGAGAGAGTTAGAGTTTGAGGTGGAGTGGTAGTAGGAACAGGAGCGGAAGTGGGAGGGAGGTAAACGGAACGATAAAGTAAACGAGAATTGCATAGACAGGGAAGGGGAATCGAGATCAACTTTTGAATGTATGTAAAACAACTTTCCGGTAGGACAAAGTCTGCCGGGTACACTAGTTCATTGTATTTATTAATTTTCATACATTTCCTGGCTTATAGTTGCTCTCTTATCATTGCTTCACTTAACTGTTTGCCATTTTCGGTATTTCTTTTAACTTCTTTATTTTATTTTTGAATTTTTCCAAATAAAGCTTAGGATAAACGCTTAGAATAAACGCTTACAAGAATAAATCTTCTTCACCATCTAAAGGCAATTTCTGCGCTTCCACTGTCATGACTCCCTCGAGTTCTGCAGATGTGATAAGCGGTAGCCGACGTGCTGCTTAGATGACTTCTAAATATTCGCCAGCTAACTGAGTGGACATCGAAGCGTACATAAAGCGAAGCGTTGTCATTGCTGCACATTTAATGCATCCTTCAATTGTATCCTTGCCCACACAACAGAAGAGCAAAACCTAAACTCCAAAGAAGAAAGAGTTGAACACAAAAGCAAAATTGATGGCAATGCGACAAAAGTTTGGAGCAAAAGCAAAGTGTTTGAAATTTTTCATTCCGTTTTACTTGATTTAAATTTTTTGTTCGAAATTTTAATTCCCCCGCTGCGCTTTTTACTCCTTCGAGTTTTGCTGATGCCACTTTAGTACCGCATTACTAAAACTTTTTTATCTAACAATGCTATTATTTATTTTGGGCAAATTTCAGTTTGTATTTACCTATTTTTGAAATTTTTTTTCTGAATACAGTGAAATTCCCCATTACGGAAAGTCCTTATAACCGGACAGGTCCAATAACCGGACAGATTTTGAGCAAACAGGTGTGTCATTCATTTTTTCATACAAATATCATCCTAATAAACGGACACTCTAATAACCGGACGCGGACATAGAATTTCAAAACATTTTCATAAAAAAATTTCTCATAACCGGACAAAATTCAAAAATATCACAAGCAAGCTTTGTTGTTCATTATAAAAGTGAAATAGGTGATTCCCCTTTTAACATGTATGCACACATTCAAGCCGTGTGTTTCAAATTAAGGGTAGTTTTCCAGTTTTCAGTTTGTTAAGTCAGTTGCATGCGAATGTTTGCGTTCAAAGTTCGTAATAATATGGCGCCGAAAAAGAAGGTACTTTCTATTAAAGAAAAAATGGAAATTATTAATTTTTTCGAAAAAGATAAATTATCAGTACGTGGAGTTGCAAAAATGTAAAGTATGGGGAGCCCAAAAATGTAATGGTAGTAGGTACACGTTTCTTTTGCTTTGAAAGGTTCAATATTGGCAAAACAGAAGCTGCTGAAATCAATAAAAATTAAGAAAAAATTCGTTATAAATGGGAATCTGGAGTTAATGTTTATCAAAAGCGAAGTTTTCTTAAAGAAGGCGGCTTTGAAATAGATAAGATGTGTTTTAATTGGCTCGCTAAGGCTAGAAGTTAAAACACTCCGATTTCTTGTCTCATTTTGAAAGCAAAGGCAATGGGAATTGCAGGCAAACTGTGTGTACCTAATTTTAATGCTTCAGATGGATGGTTAAACAAGTGGCGAATAAGGAATAATGTTGCTTTCAAATGTGTATCTGGTGAAGCTTCAGATGTAAACCAGGATGGTGTTGAACAGTTTAGGACAAAACTGCCATCTCTGTTGACCGGTTACAAGCCTCAAGACATTAAAAATGCAGACAAAAGTGGCTTTTTCTTTCGTGCCTTACCTGAAAAAACCCTAGCTCTTAAATCCGAAAAGTGCGTGGGCGGTAAAAAACCAAAAGAAAGACTCACAATTTTGTTCTGTGCTAACATGGCTGGAGATAAGGAGTGCAATGAACAATGTACTTAATCGATATATGTATATGTTTTTATACTGTAACGAACTTACTGCAATTCCTCTTATTTCAGATCTTCTACTAAGGTTCGAATGACTAAACTGTTGAATAGATAACACCACTATTCTGTAATGCAAAATTGTCTTTATTAGACTACTTTCAAAATAACACTTATATTGTTCGACAAATAGCGTGCTTATTCAAAACTGATTGTAGTGCCTCTACTGTTGCTGCCTTTTATACTCTCTTATTTCCTCGTTGCATCTTCTAGGTGCTTCCAGAATTTACTTAGTTACTGCTATATAATTATAACTACAGATGTACGTATATAGCTCTCATATGCGCGTGTATTTTTGAGCGACACTTCCACAATTATAATTGCATATCTCAGATAAGATATCTGCATGTGTTTGTGCGTTGCTTCTCCGCTGCGTGTACGTACATATGTGTAGACATAATGATTGAGATTGTGATGTGCATACAGTCACTGCTTAGCATCGGCTAAGAGATGACAGTACCCCTTAGTGTTGCTAATATTCGTAACAATATGTAATACTAAAGTATGCAAATATTCTTTACTTCCATAAATTTCTTAGATAAACTATGTACAATATAATTTATATGTGTGGTATATATTTTGTGATTTCATCCCTTATAAGCGGACATCTCCCATAGCCGGACAAAAACACTGCGACGATTATAAGGAATTTCACTGTACAGGTAAGTAAATTTTTCATATTATGTAAGATTTTTTGTATTTGACTTAAATTTATTAAAGCAATGCTTGTTTATATCGCTAAAGCATTTGAGGTGGATTTTGGTAAATTACTTTGAAAGCGCACAATGAAATTCCATCTTTAAATATTTCAAGTGAGTTTAAACTTTTTTAAGCTCTTTTTATTTGACTTGATGAATAAATAAATTTTGGGTTCAAGACACATGAATGAAAAGTAATATTTTTATTAAAACCGCCAAACCACAATGAGTCATTAATACTTAAATTCACTGATGCGTGTAGGAAATCTAGCGATGTAAATTGTAATTCTATACATTGCACGATTGAATGGTTACTATTTTTTTTAGAGCTTCGTTGGAGAAGGAAATGCTTAATGCTCTGACCGGGGTTTTTAAGGGGGACGGGATTTCCTTTCTTTTTTGAAGCATAACCCACTAAAACCTCCTGTGGGCCGCGCAATTAGTCGCACATGGGACTGCGGTAAGCATTAGTTCAGGTACACTTTAATGGACTGCGCAACCATCCGCTCCTTTTATGAGGAGAATGTGCTTCAAATACACTAGCTCGGTGGCTGATGTAGTGTAGCTGGCTTATCATGCCAAAGGCCGAGGGTTCAAGGCTCGCGAATATCAGCAATAGAATCTTCAGGAAAGGGTATTTTTCAATTCTAACAAGTAAGGAAGTCTAACTTCGAGTATAATAGAACATTATATGCCCAACGTGAACCTTCATATATTCATATGAAAAATATATTTAAAGAGGAATGTTACTTACATTATTAAATAATATGAAAACTTATACACATGTAAATCGCCTTCCGTAAGCAGCTATAAAACAATTACAGAGATTTCTGGCGAAGCTTCTTTTCCAAATTGCGTCGTGCTAGTTTTAATTTTTCCTACAAATTGGCGGTACGGGACCTAGTTATATGTTTTATGCCGGCTCCGAATGGCATCTCCAAGGCAGATGAGTTTTCGCTGAAAAGCTTTCCATGGCCGAAATACACTCGGAATGTTTGATAAATCACTGCCGAGGGGCGACCCCGCGTAGAAAAACTTTTGTCTAAGTTTTTAATGTTGCTTTGCCCGTTTGCCGCAAAGTAATTTACGGCTTTAAGAACTATTCTTCCTCTAAATTTGGACCATGCCAAGGCCATTTTCCAAAATTTTACCAAGTTTCCTTTTTCGTCATATAGTCAACCAACATTTCAAGTTTCATCAATAAATCGGTCTTCGGTAATGAATTATTGAATTTTTTCCATTTTTCGAAATGTCGATATCGACTTTTTCTAAAAGTGTGCGTGGTCGCCATTCGACTACATTTCTTTCCTCAACATATATAAATAAAAGTTAGGACAATGCATGGATTACGTTTCAATATGATATCTTTAATGGCTTTTGATTTATGTCTTAGAAGACTTTTAAATGGCGACGGCCATTTTTCATTTTTTTTTTTTCAAATTTCTATTTCTTATCATAAAGTCAAGCCACATATCAAGTTTCAACACTTTATCGATTTTTGGCAATGAACTATCCCTTTTTTCACCATTTTTCGAAAATGTCGATTTTTTTTGGCTGGGTCGACCCTCGACAGTGCTCTGGCAAACACCCCGAGTGTATCTCTGCCATGACAAGTTTCTCAGTGAAAACTCATCTGCGTTGCAGTTGTCGTTCGGAGTCGGCATGAAACATGTAGGTCACGTTCCGCTCTACCTCAGGTCATGGTATATTTAACTGCTCTGGTATAGGTCGCCAGATGTCTTTTTGACCCTCCTTCCCTACCATGCGAAGTAATGTATTTCAATAAGGTACGGCTTACATCGTCTTTATTGCCGCAGTAAAGGCAATTCCAGAATTCAGCCTTTGTCAAAAGTTACCGTATCTTTTTAATAATTGGGGCAGTTCGGCTTCTGAAATGCATGGGTACCATTCGAGAATTGATTCCCCGTTACACTTGATTGCAGTAATGAAGCTTCACTATTGTTGCCAGCGACCAATTAATTCTTCTCGTGCCTGTATGACAGCGAGAAGCTATGTGTATCGGCATGGTTTCCGCAACAACAATGAAAGCTTCTGCGCTGACCGTGTGGTAAGCTAAAGCAATTCACAGCGCCCATCTGTATTGAACAGGGTTAAGGGTGGCTTCCGTTTTGTCACTGGATACTTCCAGATTTCTGCACCGTATAAGAGTATAGAACTTCTCGACCGATTCAAGAACATGGCTTTGGACCGCTTGTGTTTGTCACTGAGGCTTGGGCGCCTCAAATTTACTCCAAGAAATAGAGCTGACTGCCCTGCCCATCGCCAGATATTAGGATGAGAAGCGTGTTCTTCATATTAATGCTAGTAAGGATCCGCGTCTTCGTCAAGATGACGATCTCCGCTTTTTCTGCTGCCAGCTAAAGACAGTGCCAGATCAGTCAAACAACGTCCTGCGTTGCGCATGACCCGGTTAACTCATTCCATGCTAGCTCGTAGCTTCATTCTCTATTGCAAGAGAGCTTACTGTCCGGCCCATCACCAGATATTAGGTTGAAAAGCGCGTTCCTCCAATGCTATATTAATGTTAGTAGGAATCTGCCTCTTCGTGAGGATGACGGTCTCCGCTTGTTCTGTTTCCTGCTGAAGACCGTGATTAGCCGTCCGTCATTTTACGCTGCGCATGACCTGGTTAACTCATGTCATGCTAGCTCGCAGCTTCATGCTGTTATTGCAGCAGCTATCCTTATACATTTTTGAAAATCTTCATAATGGGCCTCATTCTTATGCCATGTTCTAAGGGTTTGAATGTCTCTTTCCACCACAGCTGCTTCTATCGTCTTATGATCATAGTTGTTTGTTGTTGTTTGTATTCTGTTTCGAAACTTCATTTACAGCATACATATTTTTAGTGAAATTGTTGATTTTAAGTATGTGTTATGACACCATTCTGCATGCCGGGGTGTCCTAAGTATCTTCCAATCCTTTTTCCAAATGCTCGGGGTTTGTATTGCTACAAGCTCAGCGCTCCCTCAGTAGGTATGATAGGGATCAGGTCAATATTCGCCACCTCGAACCGTGCTCTTGTAACTTGCCTTTGAAGGCTAGGAACCATTCTTTTAGGCCATTCTAGGGTTGCATGATCGTTACACCAAATTCGGACTCGTCAGTGATAGCAGATATAGAATGTGCGGGTTACTGAAAAAACTATAAAAAATGTGCTGTGTTCGTGTTCTGCGCTCGTCAGACTAAGATTCTAGCAGTTCGATCTAGAAGCAGCAACTACGCTACGAGCATTACTCAAACCATTTGAAACTTGACGTTGTGAACATTTCGTATTGTTATAACCATTTGAAGTGGTCATAAGGTCCACTACATGTATGGCTTATATCACCATTTCTCTTTGTTACCATATTGGTTCCCAGTACCTTCCGCAGCCTCATTCATTCGGTTAGGTCGACCATGGCTCTAAAGCGCAGCGGTACTGCAATTGAGCCCTCTTTATTGCATTTCGATTCTCGTTTTTTCTCCTTATCCGCTTTGGACGCTCCTCTTCACAACTATCGGTTTATAAGCATATCTTACAGAGGCAGCGGATCGGTTTTGTGAAAGCTCTGTTCGCACAGCAAAACAGAAGGGTAGGAAATCATAAAACATCCTCGGTTCGCATAACGCTCTGCATTAGAGGGTTGGCTGTTCTTGGTCACCGACCTTATGCGGCCCTCCTATTAAACGGAACAACGCATGAGTAAGGAGCTGGTTTGCTCAGTGACATAGTTAGTTAGGCGCTATGAAGTTCCGCTAAGCGGTCGACCTAGACTAAGCTATCGGTCTTGATATGATAGTCAGGGATAACTTACATTTCCTGATTAAATTGTTCTTTTTACACATTTGACCAAATATGATTTACGGATCCGCAGAAAACAGCTAAACAACTGAATCATGTGAACTACTAAATTAAATCACTTCCACATATCTACATCTTTATATCGTTCATCTAATGCCATTTGTATGATCTCGTTGTCTAATTTATATTTGTCATAATATGAAACCAAATGTTAACAAGCGTTATTTCCTTTTCCGTTTCCGTCTTCGCCTCCATTTCTTCTTCACTTTTCTTTTTATCACGAGTGGGTGATGTATACAATGTATGTGCTCCATTTCAAACCATCCAGTACTACAAGTCAATGTTTATGCATCCTTGTGCTTTGCAATTTTTCTCTGCTTCCACCTGTCATTATTTGAGAGTGTTTTTGAGTAGCTTGCTTTTTGTTTTTTACAAAGTCACTTAGGTGTGCATCAAAAGAAATGCAGAATGCAAGGGAAGGCATGGATAGGAACAAAGAAAATGAGAGAAAGCAAAGATCAGAAGTCGAAACCGCAGCCGGACGTTGTGTTATCAGTTTTTTTTTTTTAAGTGTTAACAGTTTGATATCGTTGAGCTATCGGTTTATTATCGACAGGCTACAGGCGTGTTATCGATTCCTTTTCGACGAGTTATCGGTTTTTTATAAGTGTGCTGTCGACGAGGTATGGACGTCGTATCGTTTTGTTAACGATTTCTTAAAAATTTTCTATTGCTACCAAAGGATATCGATGAGCTATCGATTTTTTACGGCGATTATTTGTCGAATATTTATCAATATGTTATCAACATGTTTCTGATTGTTTATCGAAAAGACATCGCCGTGTTATCGATTTTTTACGGCGATCATTTGTCGAATAATTATCGATATGTTATCAACATGTTACTGATTGTTTATCGAAAAGACATCCCTTTGTAATCGGAGTGATCCCTATCGACTTCCAATCAAAAAGTTTTCGATATATTATCTGAAAATGTATTCGCTTTCGCGGAGTTATCGGATTGCTACCAACTTTCTATCGTCAAGTTATCGAAAAGCCATCGATTTGTTATCAGAAAGTTATCGACTTGTTGTCATAAAGTTATCGAATTGTTGTCAGAAAGCTATCGATATGTTATCAAAAAGTTAGAAAAACCAGGCAACCACATATATTCATATCGCCCAATGTGCCTCCTGTCGTCAGTAGCCAATATACTTGAAGCCGTTCTGCCGTCATATTTCACCGCGAACCTGCTGCTTTCTAGCCATCAGCATGGCTTCCGAAAAGCACATAACACCTCCACCGCGCTAAAGGCCATCTACTCACAGATAATTCGTGTGCTGAATTAAAAACCTACCAAAGAACAGTACTCTTAGCGCTAAACTTATCAATAGCCTTTGATACAGTCTAACGCATTACGTTACTGCAAGGCTTGGAAATGTCCACCCATCCTCCCAACTAAAGAGGTGGACCCCAAATTACATGTGTGGTCGGCAGGCATCGGTGCAGTTCAGGAACGTTATATAAAAAACCGGAAGAACTAAACAAGAGGTGCCACATGGTAGTGTCCTGCACCATTTTCGTTTAACTTTTACATACCAAAGCTCCCATTACCACTAGACGGAGATATCATTGTGTCCTACGCCGATAAATGTACGATAATGGCAACAGATAAAATCAATGACTTATCTCCCTAATTTTTCCAGTATTTTTGACAAAGGGAAATCATACATTGTCACCAGCCATATCCTAGTGACCTTATTTACAATGTGGACATGGCCAGTGTCGACAATATTGGACATCCACGTCGATGACATGAATCTACCGACTGCCCTACTGGAGGTGACGTTCGATCAGTTTGGCGAAGATGCAGATGCAACAAAATCCTCAAGTCTTCTGCCGGCAGCACTTGGGGCAAAGATGCAGAAACGCTCTTAACCACTTATTGTCCGGCCGCTTGTTAGCTACGCGTCCCAATATGGTCGCCGAGCATAAAAAAATATATCGGAGGAAAATATAGGGAAATGTCAAAACACCTCGCTCAGAACAGCGTCGTAGCTATGTCTTCTTATGACCCTAGAACGTCATCTGCACAGTGAGGCTAGAATACTGCCCATAAAGGAGAGAAAATACCCGCAGAGATATGCACAAAACATCGTCGGGCTGCTATGCCAGGGTAAACCGCATTGTTAAAGACAAATACCATAAACTCGCTGTTGGGGAAAGCAACCTCCTCAGGGAGACGCGCGTCACTCTAGTTCAATTGTGATCTGGTTACTGTTTTAGATTATACTCTTGCTCCAAAAACAACCCCGGCATAACCAATGTATGTATCGATTGTAATATGTCCCCACATGACACCAACCAACTATCTTTTCAAATGCGAGGTAGAACCAATAACTCTAACATCCCTTTATATCTGGTCCAACCTATATAAAACTGCATGTTTCCTCGGATTCCCGTTGGAGGGCATTGATGACAACTAGTGAGTAGTCGCCCCTATGTGGTGCGAAGCACAGAAGTTTCTCCATGAGGCTCTCTTATCTCCGCGCTTGTTTACCTTCAACAGATCCCTATACTCTACTGCTGCTTCCCCCACAAAAGTAGTAATTTTGTGGCCAGTTGCATTACTGGACAGGGACACAACTCATCATGTCAAGTGGAGCTTAAACGCACTTCATTTGTGAATCTCTCTTCCATTTTCTTCTGTCATTTCGTTGTTTCAAAATCTATTCGCAGATTCGATGCAGTAAAATAATGTCTATCGTGTATCTAACATAAAATAAATCGAGATTGCCATCCTACAAATGTATGGATGCATCATTTATGTTGAAAAGCAAAGATAATATAATATTAATATTTGTGTAGCTACTTTCCTTTGACAAATAATTCTGTGATTGAAAAGGCGTTAGCGCTTTTTATACCTTTCATGAAAATGAAATGGTATATTAACTTTGTCACGAATAGCAAAATTGTAAGTCCTAAAAGAAAGGAGATAGACCCACCAATAAGTATACCGAAATGATCGGGATGAAGAGCTGAGTTGATTTAGCCATGTCTGTCTGTCCGTCTGTGCGCCTGTCTGTTTGTATGCAAACTAGTCACTAATTTTTTGAGATACCTTGATAAAATTTGGTGAGCATATATATTTATGTGTCCGATTAGATATTTGTTGAAAGCGGCCGCATCGGACCACTATAGCATATATCCACCATACAACCGATTTTTCAGAAAAGACGATTTTTGTCATGTCTTCCTCAATTTATTAGATTGAAGTTTCAAACTTCACCATATGCTTTCGTTTATTGTACATATTTTTGTCAGAAAAATGGATGAGATCGGTCCATATATAGCATACATTTATCCCCCACAACCGATTGTTCAGATAGGAAGCTTTTCGTAATTACTGGTCCATTTTAACAGCTAGAGGCTTCAAATTTCATCGAGTGCTTCCGTATAGATCATTCTTTGTTGTCTGAAAAAATCATAGAGATTGGTCGAATATATGGTATGTATCCCATACAACCCATTCTTCAGTTAAGAAACCTTTCGTGATTTTCGCCTTGCCTGACTGAGGCTTCCTTACTTGTTGCATAATCGAAATTTTTTTCTGGAGAACGTTTTGCCTTTTTGGCCATCGGTAAAAATCAAAATAAATGCACCCTGCCTACATCATGTTACAAACAAATATACGACATAAAATAATGAAGTAAACCCCCAATTTAAATTGAACTTACATATGTCTGTCGTACATACACATATTTACAAGCATACATACATAATATTTGTTATTGCAAAACCACTTTAGTAGCAATAAATTAGATTTTACAGCGCAAAGGAAATGATTTTTATGTTCATAACTAGCCTTTACCCGCGGCCCCGTCCGCAAGGAGAAAATAAAATATATGTGCTATTCACGTTAGCCTGCTTATCAAGTTGTCTGTTTAAAAATTTTTTCTGTCAATGTATTTTATTTTTTAATACAGTAAAAAAAAAGAACTAACTGAGCTGATGGGCACGCTTACATGAATAGTACAATACACTTTTTTCGAATTAAAAAAAATACATTTTGTTTCTAAGTTAAATTAATTGATATGACAGGGGTGAAAGAATTACTACTCATAGAACAAAGGAGTGAAAGTACAATTAGCTAAAACCAAAAAGAAGTTTTTAAATGAAAGCAGTGTTCCTTTTTCGGGTATTTAGTTGGTTAAAATATTACAAAAATTTTAATTATAGTTGTAATAGTTCGTTACAGGATTCATTTAAAAATAGAACGAAAAAGCTGTAATATATTAAAGATAAAACATACCGAATTTTAATTACGAATAATTTGCCGTAAATCCACGGCCATGTGTACTGAATTACCGGTTTCGAAGAGACCTAAAATGATCCCGGAAGTGTCCCTAAATGACACCAAATAGTCACGAAATGATGCCGACGGGATCCTGGACAAATCTCGAAAACTATCCAGAAATGATGCCGGAAAGGTTCCCAAGTTATCCCCAAATAGTCCCGAAATTACCCTGACGGTATCCCGGACGGATACCGAAAACCATCTAGAAAAGTGGCCGGAAGATACCCCAAATGATCCCGAAAAAGTCCTGAAATGATCCAGACGGGATCCCGGACGAATCCCGAAAACTATCCATCTAGGTACCCCAAATGATCCCGAAAAAGTCCTGAAATGACCCCGACGGGATCCCGTACGGATCCCGAAAATCATCCAGAAATGATGAAGGTAGGTACCCAAATGATCCCGAAATAGTCCCGAAATGATCCCGACGGGATCCCGGACGGATCCCGAAAACCAACCAGAAATGATGCCGGTAGGTACCCCAAATGGTTCCGATATGACCCCGTCGAGATCCCGCACGGATCCCTAAAACTACCCAGAAATGATGCCGGAAAGGTCCCCAAATAACCCCCTAATAGTCCCGAAATTACGCCGACAGAATCCCGGACGGATACCGAAAACCATCTAGAAAAGTGGCCGGAAGATACCCCAAATGATCCCGAAAAAGTCCTGAAATGATCCAGACGGGATCCCGGACGAATCCCGAAAACTATCCATCTAGGTACCCCAAATGATCCCGAAAAAGTCCTGAAATGACCCCGACGGGATCCCGTACGGATCCCGAAAATCATCCAGAAATGATGAAGGTAGGTACCCAAATGATCCCGAAATAGTCCCGAAATGACCCCGACAGGGTCCCGGACGGAGCCCGTAAACCATCCAGAAATGATGCCGGAAGAGACCCCAAATGATCTCGCAAAAGTCCCAAAATGACCCCGACAGGATCCCGGACGGATCTCGTAAATCATCCAGAAATGATGCCGGAAGAGACCCCAAATGATCCCGCAAAAGTCCCAAAATGACCCCGACAGGATCCCGGACGGATCCCGAAAACCATCCAGAAATGATGCCGGGAGAGACCCCAAACGATCCCCCAAAAGTCCCAAAATGACCCCGACAGGATCCCGGACGGATCCCGTAAACCATCCAGAAATGATGCCGGAAGAGAACCCAAATGATCCCGCAAAAGGCCCAAAATGACCCCGACAGGATCCCGGACGGATCCCGTAAACCATCCAGAAATGATGCCGGAAGAGACCCCAAATGATCCCACAAAAGTCCCAAAATGACCCCGACAGGATCCCGGACGGATCCCGAAAACCATACAGAAATGATGCCAGAAGAGACCCCAAATGATCCCGCAAAAGTCTCAAAATGAACCCGACAGGATCCCGGACGGATCCTGTAAACCATCCAGAAATGATGCCGGAAGAGACCCCAAATGATCCCGCAAAAGTCCCAAAATGACCCCGACAGGATCCCGGACGGATCCCGAAAACCATCCAGAAATGATGCCGGAATAGACCCCAAATGATCCCGCAAAAGTCCCAAAATGACCCCGACAGGAACCCGGACGGATCCCGAAAACCATCCAGAAATGATGCCGGAATGGACCCCAAATGGTCCCGAAATGACACCGACGGGATCCCGGACGGATACCGAAAACCATCCAGAAATGATGCCGGCAGGTACCCCAAATTATCCCGAAATAGTCCCGAAATGACCCTGACGGGATCGCGGACGGATTCCGAAAACCATCCAGAAATGATGCCGATAAGGTCCCCAAATGATCCTGTATTAGTCGAGAAAAAATTCCGAAATGACTCCGACGGGATCCCGGACGGATCCCGAAAACCATCTAGAATTGATACCGGAAGGTACCCCAAATGATGCCGAAATAGTATCGAAATGACATCGACGGGATCCCGGACGGATCCCGAAAACCATCCAGAAATGATGCCGGAGGAGACCCCAAATGTTCCCGCTAAAGACCCAAAATGACCCCGACAGGGTCCCGGACGGATCCCGTAAACCATCCAGAAATGATGCCGGAGGAGACCCCAAATGATCCCGCTAAAGTCCCAAAATGACCCCGACAGGGTCCCGGACGGAGCCCGTAAACCATCCAGAAATGATGCCGGAAGAGACCCCAAATGATCCCGCAAAAGTCCCAAAATGACCCCGACAGGATCCCGGACGGATCCCGTAAACCATCCAGAAATGATGTCGGAAGAGACCCCAAATGATCCCGCAAAAGTCCCAAAATGACCCCGACAGGATCCCGGACGGATCCCGAAAACCATCCAGAAATGATGCCGGGAGAGACCCCAAATGATCCCGCAAAAGTCCCAAAATGACCCCGACAGGATCCCGGACGGATCCCGTAAACCATCCAGAAATGATGCCGGAGGAGACCCCAAATGATCCCGCTAAAGTCCCAAAATGACCCCGACAGGGTCCGGACGGATCCCGTAAACCATCCAGAAATGATTCCGGAGGAGACCCCATATGATCCCGCAAAAGTCTCAAAATTACCCCGACAGGATCCCGGACGGATCCCGAAAACCATCCAGAAATGATGTTGGAAGAGACCCCAAATGATACCGCAAAAGTCCCAAAATGACCCCGACAGGATCCCGGACGGATCCCGTAAACCATCCAGAAATGATGCCGGAGGAGACCCCAAATGATCCCGCTAAAGTCCCAAAATGACCCCGACAGGGTCCCGGACGGAGCCCGTAAACCATCCAGAAATGATGCCGGAAGAGACCCCAAATGATCCCGCAAAAGTCCCAAAATGACCCCGACAGGATCCCGGACGGATCCCGTAAACCATCCAGAAATGATGCCGGAAGAGACCCCAAATGATCCCGCAAAAGTCCCAAAATGACGCCGACGGGATCCCGGACGGATCCCGTAAACCATCCAGAAATGATGCCGGAAGAGACCCCAAATGATCCCGCAAAAGTCCCAAAATGACCCCGACAGGATCCCGGACGGATCCCGTAAATCATCCAGAAATGATGCCGGAAGAGACCCCAAATGATCCCGCAAAAGTCCCAAAATGACCCCGACAGGATCCCGGACGGATCCCGTAAACCATCCAGAAATGATGCCGGAAGAGACCCCAAATGATCCCGCAAAAGTCCCAAAATGACGCCGACGGGATCCCGGACGGATCCCGTAAACCATCCAGAAATGATGCCGGAAGAGACCCCGAATGATCCCGCAAAAGTCCCAAAATGACCCCGACAGGATCCCGGACGGATCCCGTAAACCATCCAGAAATGATGCCGGAAGAGACCCCAAATGATCCCGCAAAAGTCCCAAAATGACCCCGACAGGATCCCGGACGGATCCCGAAAACCATCCAGAAATGATGCCGGAAGAGCCCCCAATTGATCCCGAAAAAGTCCCCATATGACCCCGACGAGATCCCGCACGGATCCCGAAAACCATCCAGAAATGATGCCGGAAGGGTCCCCAAATGATCGCGAAATAGTCCCGAAATGATTCCGGAATAGTCCCGAAAATGTCCCAAAATAACCCGACGGGATCCCGGACGGATCCCGAAAACTATACAGAAATGATCCCGGAAGGGTCCCAAAATGATCCCGAAATAGTCCCGAAAAAGTCCCGAAATTACCCCGGCGTAATCCCGGACCGATCCCGAAAACCATCCAGAAATGATCCCGGAGGGTCTCGATATGACCCTTACGGGATTACAAATAAGGTGAAGCTAATTATAAAACCATGTTAATAAGGCAGCAGGCGCATTGGAGCGAATAAAAAGTTACATAGAAACATACAGGTAAAGCTAATAAAAGCGTGCTAATAAAAACAATTGATGGATGGCGGATGGCGGGAGTAGAGGAGAGGACCACTGATCGTTCCTCCAAAATTGTCTAGATCTCGTTCTGTATGTACCAGATACCAAAAACTATTGATTTAGGAGAAAATTTATATTGAGTTATAACAATTTATAGATTTTACACCAGAGGGTGAGATAAAGGGGGGGTGGGCGGGCGGAGGGTGTCACTGCTTACTTTGTAAGCCCTCGACTTATTTGACCCCTTGAGTCTGTGATATTGGTGAAGGCCAGTATACGTAAAGTTATAATGTGTAAAAATTATTGAAAAATAATTTCTCGAAGGGGTCGTGGGACCCCCACCCTCTTTCCATGTTCGAAAAAAATTTCGCTAGTAGACTACTGTCTGTGTCCCAAATTTCATCAAAATCCGTGTAGCCATTCTGGCGTGATTCAGTCGCAAAGACGAAAAAATATAATAATTAAATTATAACTGTTCCTAGGGGGCGGGGACCACGCCCCTTTTCAAAAATATATAGTTAGTAGATCCTTCTAGACTATTGGCTATATGTGTGCAAAATTTCATCCAAATCGGTCCAGCCGTTTTTGCGTGATTGAGTCACAAAGACAAACGTCTGGACAAACATCCAAACATCCAAACATCCAAACATCCAAACATCTTCACATCCAAACTTTGCCATTTATAATATACTAGCCTTTACCCGCGGCCCCGTCCGCAAGGAGAAAATAAAATATATGTGCTATTCACGTTAGCCTGCTTATCAAGTTGTCTGTTTAAAAATTTTTTCTGTCAATGTATTTTATTTTTTAATACAGTAAAAAAAAAGAATTAACTGAGCTGATGGGCACGCTTACATGAATAGTACAATACACTTTTTTCGAATTAAAAAAAATACATTTTGTTTCTAAGTTAAATTAATTGATATGACAGGGGTGAAAGAATTACTACTCGTAGAACAAAGGAGTGAAACTACAATTAGCTAAAACCAAAAAGAAGTTTTTAAATGAAAGCAGTGTTGCTTTTTCGGGTATTTAGATGGTTAAAATATTAAAAAAATTTTAATTATAGTTGTAATAGTTCGTTACAGGATTCATTTAAAAATAGAACGAAAAAGCTGTGATATATTAAAGATAAAACATACCGAATTTTAATTACGAATAATTTGCCGTAAATCCACGGCCATGTGTGCTGAATTACCGGTTTCGAATAGACCTAAAATGATCCCGGAAGTGTCCCTAAATGACACCAAATAGTCACGAAATGATGCCGACGGGATCCTGGACAAATCTCGAAAACTATCCAGAAATGATGCCGGAAGGGTCCCAAAATAATCCCGAAGTAGTCACGAAAAGTCCCGAAATGACCCTGACGGGATCCCGGACGGATCTCTGAAACCATCCAGAAAATATCCAGGAAGGGTCCCTAAATTATCCCGACTAACTCCAGAAAAAGTTCCGAAATGGCTCCGAGGGGATCCACGATGGATCGCGAAAACCATACAGAAATGATTCCTGAAGGATTTCAAAATGATCCCGAAATAGTCCGGAATTGACCCAGATGGGATCCCGCACAGATCCAGAAATGATCCCGGAAGGGTGCAAAAACTATCCCGGAAAAGTAACAAAAAATCCCGAAATGGCTCCTACGGCATCCCGGACGGATCCAGAAATGATCTCGGAAGGGTCCCCAAATGATCCCAAAATGGTCCCGAAATTACCCTGATGGATCCGGCAAACCACCAAAAAATTATGCCGAAAGGGTCCCAAAATGATCCCGAAATAATACAGAAAAAGTCACGAAACGACCCCTAGAGGATCCCCAAATGATCCCGTATTAGCCCCGAAAAGGTCCCGAAATAACCCCGACGGGATCCCGGACAAATCCCGAAAACCATCCAGAAATGATGCCGGAAGGAATCCCAAATGATTCCGTAAAAGTCCCGCATTGATTCCGACGGGATCCCGAACGGATACCGAAAATCATCCAGAAGTGACGCCGGAAAGGTCTTCAAATGATCACCTAATAGTCCCGAAATGACCCTTAAGGGGTCATGGACGGATCCCATAACCCATCCAGAAATGATTCCGATATATTCCCGAAGAAGTCCCGAAATGACCCTGACGGGATCTCGAACGCACCCCTAAATGACCCTGACGGGATCCCGGACAGATCCCGAAATCCATCCAGAAATGATCTTGGGAGGGATCACAAATGATCCCGAAAAAGTCCCGCAATAATTCCGAGGGGATGCTGATCGGATACCGATAACCATCCAGAAGTGATGCCGGAAAGGTCCTCAAATGATCACCTAATACCAAAATGACCCTGACGGCATCCGGGACTGATCCCAAAATCCATCCAGAAATGATCTTGGGAAGGTCCCAAAATTATCCCGAAATAGTCTCAGAAAAGTTCAGAAATTACCCTGACGGCTTCCCGGACGAATCCTGAAAGCCATCTCTAAATGATCCCAAAAAAGTCCCGAAATGACCCTGACTGGACCCCGAAAGGATCCCGAAAACTATACAGAAATGATGCCGGAAATGTCCTCAAATGATCACCTAATAGTTCCGAAAAGACCCTGACGGGATCCCGAACGGATCCCGACAACTATCTAGAAATGATGCCGAAAGGGCCCGCAAATGATCCCGTATTAGGCGAGAAAAAGTCCCGAAATGAACCCGACGGGATGCCGGACTAATACCAAAAACCAGCCAGGAATGATGCCGGAAGGGACACCAAATGATCCCGAAAAAGTCCCGCAATAATTCCGACGGGATCCTGAGCGGATACCGAAAACCATCCAGAAGTGATGCCGAAAAGGTCCTCAAATGATCACCTAATAGTCCCAGAATGACCCTAACGGAATCCCGCACAGATCCCGAAATCCATCCAGAAATGATCTTGGGAGGGTCCCAAAATTATCCCGAAATAGTCTGGGAAAAGTCCAGAAATTACCCTGACGGATACCGGACGAATCCTGAAAACCAATCTTAAATGATGCCGAAAAAGTCCCGAAATGACCCTGATGGGACCCGGAAAGGATCCCGAAAACTAACCAGAAATGATGCCGGAAAGGTCCTCAAATGATCTCCCAATAGTTCCGAAAAGACCCTGACGGGATCCCGAACGGATCCCGACAACTATCCAGAAATGATACCGAAAGGGCCCGCAAATGATCCCGTATTAGTCGAGAAAAAGTCCCGAAATGACCCCAACGGGCTGCCGGACGAATCCCAAAAACCATCCAGAAATGATTTTGGAAGGGACCCCAATGATCCCGAAAAAGTCCCGCAATTATTCCGACGGGAATCTGAACGGATACCGAAAACCATCCAGAAGTGATGCCGGAACGGTCCTCAAATGCTCACCTAATAGTCCCAAAATGACCCTGACGGCATCCCGGACAAATCCCGAAATCCATCCAGAAATGATCTTGGGAGGGTCCCAAAATTATCCCGAAATAGTCTGGGAAAAGTCCAGAAATTACCCTGACGGATACCGGACGAATCCTGAAAACCAATCTTAAATGATGCCGAAAAAGTCCCAAAATGATCCCGAAATAGTCTCGGAAAAGTCCAGAAATTACCCTGACGGGTTCCCGGACGAATCCTGAAAGCCATCCTTAAATGATCCCGAAAAGGCCCCGAAATGACCCTGACGGGATCCCGAAAGGATTCCAAAAACTATCCAGAAATGATGCCGGAAAGGTCCTCAAATGATCCCCTAATAGTTCCGAAATGACCGTGACGGGATCCCGAACGGATCCCGACAACTATCCAGAAATTATGCCGAAAGGGTCCGCAAATGATCCCGTATTAGTCGAGAAAAAGTGCCGAAATGACCCCGACGGGATCCCGGACGAATCCCAAAAACCATCCAGAAATGATGCCGGTAGGTATCCCAAATGATCCCGAAATAATCCCGAAATGACCTCGTCGGCATCCCGGACGGAAACCGAAAATTATCCAGAAATGATGCCGGAAAGGTCCACAAATGATCCCCTAATAGTCCCGAAATTACCCTGATGGGATCCCGAAAACCATCCAGATATGATGCCGGAAGAGCCCCCAAATGATCCAGAAAAAGTCCCCAAATGACCCCGACTATATCCCGGACGGATCCCGAAAACCATCCAGAAATGATGCCGGAAGAGCCCCCAAATGATCCCGAAAAAGTCCCCAATTGACCCCGACGAGATCCCGCACGGATCCCGAAAACCATCCAGAAATGACGCCGGAAGAGCCCCAAATGGTCTCGATATGACCCTTACGGGATTACAAATAAGGTGAAGCTAATTATAAAACCATGTTAATAAGGCAGCAGGCGCATTGGAGCGAATAAAAAGTTAGATAGAAACATACAGGTAAAGCTAATAAAAGCGTGCTAATAAAAACAATTGATGGAGGGCGGATGGCGGGAGTAGAGGAGAGGACCACTGATCGTTCCTCCAAAATTGTCTAGATCTCGTTCTGTATGTACCAGATACCAAAAACTATTGATTTAGGAGAAAATTTAGATTGAGTTATAACAATTTATGGATTTTACACCAGAGGGGGAGATAAAGGGGGGCGGGCGGAGGGTGTCACTGCTTACTTTGTAAGCCCTCGACTTATTTGACCCCTTGAGTATGTGATATTGGTGAAGGCCAGTATACGTAAAGTTATAATGTGTAAAAATTATGAAAAATAATTTCTCGAAGGGTCGTGGGACCCCCACCCCTCTTTCCATGTTCGAAAAAAATTACGCTAGTAGACTACTGTCTGTGTCCCAAATTTCATCAAAATCCGTGTAGCCATTCTGGCGTGATTCAGTCGCAAAGACGAAAAAATATAATAATTAAATTATAACTGTTCCTAGGGGGCGGGGACCACGCCCCTTTTGAAAAATATATAGCTAGTAGATCCTTCTAGACTATTGGCTATATGTGTGCAAAATTTCATCCAAATCGGTCCAGCCGTTCTTGCGTTATTGAGTCACAAAGACAAACGTCTGGACAAACATCCAAACATCCAAACATCCAAACATCCAAACATCCAAACATCCAAACATCTAAACATCCAAACATCCAAACATCCAAACATCTTAACATCCAAACTTTCCCATTTATAATATATATTAGATACTAGCCTTTACCCGCGGCCCCGTCCGCAAGGAGAAAATGAAATATGTGGGCTATTCACGTTAGCCTGCTTATAAAGTTATCTGTTTAAAATTGTTTTTCTGTCTAATGCATTTTATTTTTGTAATTGAGTAAAAAAAAGAACTTTATGAGCTGATAACCTGATAGGATCCCAAAATGATAACGAAATTATCCAGAAAAAGCCACGAAATGACCCCGACGCTATCGCGGACGGATCCCGAAAACCATCCAGAAACGCCCCGGAAGTGTTTTCAACAGTTCCCGAAGTAGTCCCAAAAAAACCCGAAATGACAACGACACGATTCTAGACTTATCCAGATAACCACACAGAAATGATGCCTGAAGGGTACCAAATTGATCCCGAAATAGTCCCGAAAAAGTTCTGAAATTACCCTGACGGGCTCCCCGACGGATCTCAGAAACCATCCAGAAAATATCCAGGAAGGGTCCCTAAATTATCCCGACTAACTCCAGAAAAAGTTCCGAAATGGCTCCGAGGGGATCCACGATGGATTGCGAAAACCATACAGAAATGATTCCGGAAGGATTCCTAAATAATTCCGAAATAGTCCGGAATTGACCCAGATGGGATCCCGCACAGATCCAGAAATGATCCCGGAAGGGTGCAAAAACTATCCCGGAAAAGTAACAAAAAATCCCGAAATGGCTCCTACGGCATCCCGGACGAATCCAGAAATGATCTCGGAAGGGTCCCCAAATGATCCCAAAATGGTCCCGAAATGACCCTGATGGATCCGGCAAACCATCAAGAAATTATGCCGAAAGGGTCCCAAAATGATCCCGAAATAATACAGAAAAAGTCACGAAACGACCCCTAGAGGATCCCCAAATGATCCCGTATTAGCCCCGAAAAGGTCCCGAAATAACCCCGACGGGATCCCGGACAAATCCCGAAAACCATCCAGAAATGATGCCGGAAGGAATCCCAAATGATCCCGTAAAAGTCCCGCATTGATTCCGACGGGATCCCGAACGGATACCGAAAATTATCCAGAAGTGATGCCGGAAAGGTCCTCAAATGATCACCTAATAGTCCCGAAATGACCCTTAAGGGGTCATGGACGGATCCCATAAACCATCCAGAAATGATCCCGATATATTCCCGAAGAAGTCCCGAAATGACCCTGACGGGATCTCGAACGCACCCCTAAATGACCCTGACGGGATCCCGGACAGATCCCGAAATCCATCCAGAAATGATCTTGGGAGGGACCCCAAATGATCCCGAAAAAGTCCCGCAATGATTCCGAGGGGATCCTGATCGGATACCGATAACCATCCAGAAGTGATGCCGGAAAGGTCCTCAAATGATCACCTAATACCAAAATGACCCTGACGGCATCCCGGACTGATCCCAAAATCCATCCAGAAATGATCTTGGGAAGGTCCCAAAATTATCCCGAAATAGTCTCGGAAAAGTTCAGAAATTACCCTGACGGGTTCCCGGACGAATCCTGAAAGCCATCTCTAAATGATCCCGAAAAAGTCCCGAAATGACCCTGACTGGACCCCGAAAGGATCCCGAAAACTATCCAGAAATGATGCCGGAAATGTCCTCAAATGAACACCTAATAGTTCCGAAAAGACCCTGACGGGATCCCGAACGGATCCCGACAACTATCTAGAAATGATGCCGAAAGGGCCCGCAAATGATCCCGTATTAGTCGAGAAAAAGTCCCGAAATCAACCCGACGGGATGCCGGACGAATCCCAAAAACCAGCCAGAAATGATGCCGGAAGGGACACCAAATGATCCCGAAAAAGTCCCGCAATAATTCCGACGGGATCCTGAGCGGATACCGAAAACCATCCAGAAGTGATGCCGAAAAGGTCCTCAAATGATCACCTAATAGTCCCAAAATGACCCTGACGGCATCCCGGACAGATCCCGAAATCCATCCAGAAATGATTTTGGGAGGGTCCCAAAATTATCCCGAAATAGTCTGGGAAAAGTCCAGAAATTACCCTGACGGATACCGGACGAATCCTGAAAACCAATCTTAAATGATGCCGAAAAAGTCCCGAAATGACCCTGACGGGATCCCGAAAGGATTCCAAAAACTATCCAGAAATGATGCCGGAAAGGTCCTCCAATGATCCCCTAATAGTTCCGAAATGACCGTGACGGGATCCCGAACGGATCCCGACAACTCTCCAGAAATGATACCGAAAGGGCCCGCAAATGATCCCGTATTAGTCGAGAAAAAGTCCCGAAATGACCCCGACGGGATGCAGGACGAATCCCAAAAACCATCCAGAAATGATTTTGGAAGGGACCCCAATGATCCCGAAAAAGTCCCGCAATTATTCCGACGGGAATCTGAACGGATACCGAAAACCATCCAGAAGTGATGCCGGAACGGTCCTAATAGTCCCAAAATGACCCTGAGGGCATCCCGGACAAATCCCGAAATCCATCCAGAAATGATCTTGGGAAGGTCCCAAAATGATCCCGAAATAGTCTCGGAAAAGTCCAGAAATTACCCTGACGGGTTCCCGGACGAATCCTGAAAGCCATCCTTAAATGATCCCGAAAAAGCCCCGAAATGACCCTGACGGGATCCCGAAAGGATTCCAAAAACTATCCAGAAATGATGCCGGAAAGGTCCTCAAATGATCCCCTAATAGTTCCGAAATGACCGTGACGGGATCCCGAACGGATCCCGACAACTATCCAGAAATTATGCCGAAAGGGTCCGCAAATGATCCCGTATTAGTCGAGAAAAAGTCCCGAAATTACCCCGACGGGATCCCGGACGAATCCCAAAAACCATCCAGAAGTGATGCCGGTAGGTATCCCAAATGATCCCGAAATAATCCCGAAATGACCTCGTCGGCATCCCGGACGGATACCGAAAATTATCCAGAAATGATGCCGGAAAGGTCCACAAATGATCCCCTAATAGTCCCGAAATTACCCTGATGGGATCCCGGACGGATCCCGAAAACCATCCAGAAATGATGCCGGAAGATCCCCCAAATGATCCCGAAAAAGTCCCCAAATGACCCCGACGATATCCCGGACGGATCCCGAAAACCATCCAGAAATGATGCCGGAAGAGCCCCCAAATGATCCCGAAAAGTCCCCAAATGACCCCGACGAGATCCCGCACGGATCCCGAAAACCATCCAGAGATGATGCCGGAAGAGCCCCAAGTGATCCCGAAAAGTCCCCAAATTACCCCGACATACTCCAGAAAAGGTTCCGAAATGGCTCCGAGGGAATCAACGACGGATCGCGAAAACCATACAGAAATGATTCCGGAAGGATCCCAAAATGATCCCGAAATAGTCCGGAAATGACCCAGATGGGATCCCGCACAGATCCAGAAATGATCCCGGAAGGGTCCAAAAACTATCCCGGAAAAGTAACAAAAAATCCCGAAATGGCTCCTACGGCATCCCGGACGGATCCAGAAATGATCTCGGAAGGGTCCCCAAATGATCCCAAAATGGTCCCGAAATGACCCTGATGGATCCGGCAAACCATCAAGAAATTATGCCGGAAGGGTCCCCAAATGATTCCGAAATAAAACAGAAAAAGTCACGAAACGACCCCTAGAGGATCCCCAAATGATCCCGTATTAGCCCCAAAAAAGTCCCAAAATGACCCTGACGGGATCCCGAACGGATTCCGAAAATAATACAGAAATGATGCCGGAAATGTCCTCAAATGATCCCCTAGTAGTCCCGAAATGACCGTGACGGGATCCCGACAACTATCCAGAAATGATGCCGAAAGGGTCCGCAAATGATCCCGTATTAGTCGAAAAAAAGTCCCGAAAGGACCACGACGGGATCCCGGACGAATCCCAAAAACCATCCAGAAATGATGCCGAAAGGGTTCCCAAATGATCCCGTATTAGTCGCGAAAAAGTCCCGAAATGACCCCGACGGGATCCCGGACGGATCCCGAAAACCATCCAGAAATGATGCCGGATGAGCCCCAAAATGATCCTGAAAAAGTCCCCAAATGACCCCGACGAAATCCCGAACGGATCCCGAAAACCATCCAGAAATGATGCCGGAGGAGCCCCCAAATGATCCCGAAAAAGCCCCAAATGACCCCGACGATATCCCGGACGGATCCCGAAAACCATCCAGAAATGATGCCGGAAGAGCGCTCAAATGATCCCGAAAAAGTCCCCATATGACCCCGACGAGATCCCGCACGGATCCCGAAAACCATCCAGAAATGATGCCGGAAGGGTCCCCAAATGATCGCGAAATATTCCCGAAATGATTCCGGAATAGTCCCGAAAATGTTCCAAAATAACCCCGACGGGATCCCGGACGGATCCCGTAAACTATACAGAAATGATCCCGGAAGGGTCCCAAAATGATCCCGAAATAGTCCCGAAAAAGTCCCGAAATTACCCCGGCGTAATCCCGGACCGATCCCGAAAACCATCCAGAAATGATCCCGGAAGGGTCTCGATATGACCCTTACGGGATTACAAATAAGGTGAAGCTAATTATAAAACCATGTTAATAAGGCAGCAGGCGCATTGGAGCGAATAAAAAGTTAGATAGAAACATACAGGTAAAGCTAATAAAAGCGTGCTAATAAAAACAATTGATGGAGGGCGGATGGCGGGAGTAGAGGAGAGGACCACTGATCGTTCCTCCAAAATTGTCTAGATCTCGTCCTGTATGTACCAGATACCAAAAACTATTGATTTAGGAGAAAATTTAGATTGAGTTATAACAATTTATGGATTTTACACCAGAGGGGGAGATAAAGGGGGGGCGGGTGGAGGGTGTCACTGCTTACTTTGTAAGCCCTCGACTTATTTGACCCCTTGAGTCTGTGATATTGGTGAAGGCCAGTATACGTAAAGTTATAATGTGTAAAAATTATGAAAAATAATTTCTCGAAGGGTCGTGGGACCCCCACCCCTCTTTCCATGTTCGAAAAAAATTTCGCTAGTAGACTACTGTCTGTGTCCCAAATTTCATCAAAATCCGTGTAGCCATTCTGGCGTGATTCAGTCGCAAAGACGAAAAAATATAATAATTAAATTATAACTGTTCCTAGGGGGCGGGGACCACGCCCCTTTTGAAAAATATATAGCTAGTAGATCCTTCTAGACTATTGTCTATATGTGTGCAAAATTTCATCCAAATCGGTCCAGCCGTTCTTGCGTTATTGAGTCACAAAGACAAACGTCTGGACAAACATCCAAACATCCAAACATCCAAACATCCAAACATCCAAACATCCAAACATCTAAACATCCAAACATCTTAACATCCAAACTTTCCCATTTATAATATACTAGCCTTTACCCGCGGCCCCGTCCGCAAGGAGAAAATAAAATATATGTGCTATTCACGTTAGCCTGCTTATCAAGTTGTCTGTTTAAAAATTTTTTCTGTCAATGTATTTTATTTTTTAATACAGTAAAAAAAAAGAACTAACTGAGCTGATGGGCACGCTTACATGAATAGTACAATACACTTTTTTCGAATTAAAAAAAATACATTTTGTTTCTAAGTTAAATTAATTGATATGACAGGGGTGAAAGAATTACTACTCATAGAACAAAGGAGTGAAACTACAATTAGCTAAAAACAAAAAGAAGTTTTTAAATGAAAGCAGTGTTCCTTTTTCGGGTATTTAGTTGGTTAAAATATTACAAAAATTTTAATTATAGTTGTAATAGTTCGTTACAGGATTCATTTAAAAATAGAACGAAAAAGCTGTGATATATTAAAGATAAAACATACCGAATTTTAATTACGAATAATTTGCCGTAAATCCACGGCCATGTGTACTGAATTACCGGTTTCGAAGAGACCTAAAATGATCCCGGAAGTGTCCCTAAATGACACCAAATAGTCACGAAATGATGCCGACGGGATCCTGGACAAATCTCGAAAACTATCCAGAAATGATGCCGGAAAGATTCCCAAGTTATCCCCAAATAGTCCCGAAATTACCCTGACGGTATCCCGGACGGATACCGAAAACCATCTAGAAAAGTGGCCGGAAGATACCCCAAATGATCCCGAAAAAGTCCTGAAATGATCCAGACGGGATCCCGGACGAATCCCGAAAACTATCCATCTAGGTACCCCAAATGATCCCGAAAAAGTCCTGAAATGACCCCGACGGGATCCCGTACGGATCCCGAAAATCATCAAGAAATGATGAAGGTAGGTACCCAAATGATCCCGAAATAGTCCCGAAATGATCCCGACGGGATCCCGGACGGATCCCGAAAACCAACCATAAATGATGCCGGTAGGTACCCCAAATGGTTCCGATATGACCCCGTCGAGATCCCGCACGGATCCCTAAAACTACCCAGAAATGATGCCGGAAAGGTCCCCAAATAACCCCCTAATAGTCCCGAAATTACGCCGACGGAATCCCGGACGGATACCGAAAACCATCTAGAAAAGTGGCCGGAAGATACCCCAAATGATCCCGAAAAAGTCCTGAAATGATCCAGACGGGATCCCGGACGAATCCCGAAAACTATCCATCTAGGTACCCCAAATGATCCCGAAAAAGTCCTGAAATGACCCCGACGGGATCCCGTACGGATCCCGAAAATCATCCAGAAATGATGAAGGTAGGTACCCAAATGATCCCGAAATAGTCCCGAAATGACCCCGACAGGGTCCCGGACGGATCCCGTAAACCATCCAGAAATGATGCCGGAAGAGAACCCAAATGATCCCGCAAAAGGCCCAAAATGACCCCGACAGGATCCCGGACGGATCCCGTAAACCATCCAGAAATGATGCCGGAAGAGACCCCAAATGATCCCGCAAAAGTCCCAAAATGACCCCGACAGGATCCCGGACGGATCCCGAAAACCATACAGAAATGATGCCAGAAGAGACCCCAAATGATCCCGCAAAAGTCTCAAAATGACCCCGACAGGATCCCGGACGGATCCTGTAAACCATCCAGAAATGATGCCGGAAGAGACCCCAAATGATCCCGCAAAAGTCCCAAAATGACCCCGACAGGATCCCGGACGGATCCCGAAAACCATCCAGAAATGATGCCGGAAGAGACCCCAAATGATCCCGCAAAAGTCCCAAAATGACCCCGACAGGATCCCGGACGGATCCCGAAAACCATCCAGAAATGATGCCGGAATGGACCCCAAATGGTCCCGAAATGACACCGACGGGATCCCGGACGGATACCGAAAACCATCCAGAAATGATGCCGGCAGGTACCCCAAATTATCCCGAAATATTCCCGAAATGACCCTGACGGGATCGCGGACGGATTCCGAAAACCATCCAGAAATGATGCCGATAAGGTCCCCAAATGATCCTGTATTAGTCGAGAAAAAATTCCGAAATGACTCCGACGGGATCCCGGACGGATCCCGAAAACCATCTAGAATTGATACCGGAAGGTACCCCAAATGATGCCGAAATAGTATCGAAATGACATCGACGGGATCCCGGACGGATCCCGAAAACCATCCAGAAATGATGCCGGAGGAGACCCCAAATGTTCCCGCTAAAGACCCAAAATGACCCCGACAGGGTCCCGGACGGATCCCGTAAACCATCCAGAAATGATGCCGGAGGAGACCCCAAATGATCCCGCTAAAGTCCCAAAATGACCCCGACAGGGTCCCGGACGGAGCCCGTAAACCATCCAGAAATGATGCCGGAAGAGACCCCAAATGATCCCGCAAAAGTCCCAAAATGACCCCGACAGGATCCCGGACGGATCCCGTAAACCATCCAGAAATGATGTCGGAAGAGACCCCAAATGATCCCGCAAAAGTCCCAAAATGACCCCGACAGGATCCCGGACGGATCCCGAAAACCATCCAGAAATGATGCCGGGAGAGACCCCAAATGATCCCGCAAAAGTCCCAAAATGACCCCGACAGGATCCCGGACGGATCCCGTAAACCATCCAGAAATGATGCCGGAGGAGACCCCAAATGATCCCGCTAAAGTCCCAAAATGACCCCGACAGGGTCCGGACGGATCCCGTAAACCATCCAGAAATGATTCCGGAGGAGACCCCAAATGATCCCGCAAAAGTCCCAAAATGACCCCGTCAGGATCCCGGACGGATCCCGTAAACCATCCAGAAATGATGCCGGAAGAGACCCCAAATGATCCCGCAAAAGTCCCAAAATGACGCCGACGGGATCCCGGACGGATCCCGTAAACCATCCAGAAATGATGCCGGAAGAGACCCCAAATGATCCCGCAAAAGTCCCAAAATGACCCCGACAGGATCCCGGACGGATCCCGTAAATCATCCAGAAATGATGCCGGAAGAGACCCCAAATGATCCCGCAAAAGTCCCAAAATGACCCCGACAGGATCCCGGACGGATCCCGTAAACCATCCAGAAATGATGCCGGAAGAGACCCCAAATGATCCCGCAAAAGTCCCAAAATGACGCCGACGGGATCCCGGACGGATCCCGTAAACCATCCAGAAATGATGCCGGAAGAGACCCCAAATGATCCCGCAAAAGTCCCAAAATGACCCCGACAGGATCCCGGACGGATCCCGTAAACCATCCAGAAATGATGCCGGAAGAGACCCCAAATGATCCCGCAAAAGTCCCAAAATGACCCCGACAGGATCCCGGACGGATCCCGAAAACCATCCAGAAATGATGCCGGAAGAGCCCCCAATTGATCCCGAAAAAGTCCCCATATGACCCCGACGAGATCCCGCACGGATCCCGAAAACCATCCAGAAATGATGCCGGAAGGGTCCCCAAATGATCGCGAAATAGTCCCGAAATGATTCCGGAATAGTCCCGAAAATGTCCCAAAATAACCCGACGGGATCCCGGACGGATCCCGAAAACTATACAGAAATGATCCCGGAAGGGTCCCAAAATGATCCCGAAATAGTCCCGAAAAAGTCCCGAAATTACCCCGGCGTAATCCCGGACCGATCCCGAAAACCATCCAGAAATGATCCCGGAGGGTCTCGATATGACCCTTACGGGATTACAAATAAGGTGAAGCTAATTATAAAACCATGTTAATAAGGCAGCAGGCGCATTGGAGCGAATAAAAAGTTACATAGAAACATACAGGTAAAGCTAATAAAAGTGTGCTAATAAAAACAATTGATGGAGGGCGGATGGCGGGAGTAGAGGAGAGGACCACTGATCGTTCCTCCAAAATTGTCTAGATCTCGTTCTGTATGTACCAGATACCAAAAACTATTGATTTAGGAGAAAATTTATATTGAGTTATAACAATTTATAGATTTTACACCAGAGGGTGAGATAAAGGGGGGGTGGGCGGGCGGAGGGTGTCACTGCTTACTTTGTAAGCCCTCGACTTATTTGACCCCTTGAGTCTGTGATATTGGTGAAGGCCAGTATACGTAAAGTTATAATGTGTAAAAATTATTGAAAAATAATTTCTCGAAGGGGTCGTGGGACCCCCACCCTCTTTCCATGTTCGAAAAAAATTTCGCTAGTAGACTACTGTCTGTGTCCCAAATTTCATCAAAATCCGTGTAGCCATTCTGGCGTGATTCAGTCGCAAAGACGAAAAAATATAATAATTAAATTATAACTGTTCCTAGGGGGCGGGGACCACGCCCCTTTTCAAAAATATATAGTTAGTAGATCCTTCTAGACTATTGGCTATATGTGTGCAAAATTTCATCCAAATCGGTCCAGCCGTTTTTGCGTGATTGAGTCACAAAGACAAACGTCTGGACAAACATCCAAACATCCAAACATCCAAACATCCAAACATCCAAACATCCAAACATCTAAACATCCAAACATCCAAACATCCAAACATCTTAACATCCAAACTTTCCCATTTATAATATATATTAGATACTAGCCTTTACCCGCGGCCCCGTCCGCAAGGAGAAAATGAAATATGTGGGCTATTCACGTTAGCCTGCTTATAAAGTTATCTGTTTAAAATTGTTTTTCTGTCTAATGCATTTTATTTTTGTAATTGAGTAAAAAAAAGAACTTTATGAGCTGATAACCTGATAGGATCCCAAAATGATAACGAAATTATCCAGAAAAAGCCACGAAATGACCCCGACGCTATCGCGGACGGATCCCGAAAACCATCCAGAAACGCCCCGGAAGTGTTTTCAACAGTTCCCGAAGTAGTCCCAAAAAAACCCGAAATGACAACGACACGATTCTAGACTTATCCAGATAACCACACAGAAATGATGCCTGAAGGGTACCAAATTGATCCCGAAATAGTCCCGAAAAAGTTCCGAAATTACCCTGACGGGCTCCCCGACGGATCTCAGAAACCATCCAGAAAATATCCAGGAAGGGTCCCTAAATTATCCCGACTAACTCCAGAAAAAGTTCCGAAATGGCTCCGAGGGGATCCACGATGGATTGCGAAAACCATACAGAAATGATTCCGGAAGGATTCCTAAATAATTCCGAAATAGTCCGGAATTGACCCAGATGGGATCCCGCACAGATCCAGAAATGATCCCGGAAGGGTGCAAAAACTATCCCGGAAAAGTAACAAAAAATCCCGAAATGGCTCCTACGGCATCCCGGACGAATCCAGAAATGATCTCGGAAGGGTCCCCAAATGATCCCAAAATGGTCCCGAAATGACCCTGATGGATCCGGCAAACCATCAAGAAATTATGCCGAAAGGGTCCCAAAATGATCCCGAAATAATACAGAAAAAGTCACGAAACGACCCCTAGAGGATCCCCAAATGATCCCGTATTAGCCCCGAAAAGGTCCCGAAATAACCCCGACGGGATCCCGGACAAATCCCGAAAACCATCCAGAAATGATGCCGGAAGGAATCCCAAATGATTCCGTAAAAGTCCCGCATTGATTCCGACGGGATCCCGAACGGATACCGAAAATCATCCAGAAGTGATGCCGGAAAGGTCCTCAAATGATCACCTAATAGTCCCGAAATGACCCTTAAGGGGTCATGGACGGATCCCATAAACCATCCAGAAATGATCCCGATATATTCCCGAAGAAGTCCCGAAATGACCCTGACGGGATCTCGAACGCACCCCTAAATGACCCTGACGGGATCCCGGACAGATCCCGAAATCCATCCAGAAATGATCTTGGGAGGGACCCCAAATGATCCCGAAAAAGTCCCGCAATGATTCCGAGGGGATCCTGATCGGATACCGATAACCATCCAGAAGTGATGCCGGAAAGGTCCTCAAATGATCACCTAATACCAAAATGACCCTGACGGCATCCCGGACTGATCCCAAAATCCATCCAGAAATGATCTTGGGAAGGTCCCAAAATTATCCCGAAATAGTCTCGGAAAAGTTCAGAAATTACCCTGACGGGTTCCCGGACGAATCCTGAAAGCCATCTCTAAATGATCCCGAAAAAGTCCCGAAATGACCCTGACTGGACCCCGAAAGGATCCCGAAAACTATCCAGAAATGATGCCGGAAATGTCCTCAAATGAACACCTAATAGTTCCGAAAAGACCCTGACGGGATCCCGAACGGATCCCGACAACTATCTAGAAATGATGCCGAAAGGGCCCGCAAATGATCCCGTATTAGTCGAGAAAAAGTCCCGAAATGAACCCGACGGGATGCCGGACGAATCCCAAAAACCAGCCAGAAATGATGCCGGAAGGGACACCAAATGATCCCGAAAAAGTCCCGCAATAATTCCGACGGGATCCTGAGCGGATACGGAAAACCATCCAGAAGTGATGCCGAAAAGGTCCTCAAATGATCACCTAATAGTCCCAAAATGACCCTGACGGCATCCCGGACAGATCCCGAAATCCATCCAGAAATGATTTTGGGAGGGTCCCAAAATTATCCCGAAATAGTCTGGGAAAAGTCCAGAAATTACCCTGACGGATACCGGACGAATCCTGAAAACCAATCTTAAGTGATGCCGAAAAAGTCCCGAAATGACCCTGACGGGATCCCGAAAGGATTCCAAAAACTATCCAGAAATGATGCCGGAAAGGTCCTCAAATGATCCCCTAATAGTTCCGAAATGACCGTGACGGGATCCCGAACGGATCCCGACAACTATCCAGAAATGATACCGAAAGGGCCCGCAAATGATCCCGTATTAGTCGAGAAAAAGTCCCGAAATGACCCCGACGGGATGCCGGACGAATCCCAAAAACCATCCAGAAATGATTTTGGAAGGGACCCCAATGATCCCGAAAAAGTCCCGCAATTATTCCGACGGGAATCTGAACGGATACCGAAAACCATCCAGAAGTGATGCCGGAACGGTCCTAATAGTCCCAAAATGACCCTGAGGGCATCCCGGACAAATCCCGAAATCCATCCAGAAATGATCTTGGGAAGGTCCCAAAATGATCCCGAAATAGTCTCGGAAAAGTCCAGAAATTACCCTGACGGGTTCCCGGACGAATCCTGAAAGCCATCCTTAAATGATCCCGAAAAAGCCCCGAAATGACCCTGACGGGATCCCGAAAGGATTCCAAAAACTATCCAGAAATGATGCCGGAAAGGTCCTCAAATGATCCCCTAATAGTTCCGAAATGACCGTGACGGGATCCCGAACGGATCCCGACAACTATCCAGAAATTATGCCGAAAGGGTCCGCAAATGATCCCGTATTAGTCGAGAAAAAGTCCCGAAATTACCCCGACGGGATCCCGGACGAATCCCAAAAACCATCCAGAAGTGATGCCGGTAGGTATCCCAAATGATCCCGAAATAATCCCGAAATGACCTCGTCGGCATCCCGGACGGATACCGAAAATTATCCAGAAATGATGCCGGAAAGGTTCACAAATGATCCCCTAATAGTCCCGAAATTACCCTGATGGGATCCCGGACGGATCCCGAAAACCATCCAGAAATGATGCCGGAAGATCCCCCAAATGATCCCGAAAAAGTCCCCAAATGACCCCGACGATATCCCGGACGGATCCCGAAAACCATCCAGAAATGATGCCGGAAGAGCCCCCAAATGATCCCGAAAAGTCCCCAAATGACCCCGACGAGATCCCGCACGGATCCCGAAAACCATCCAGAGATGATGCCGGAAGAGCCCCAAATGATCCCGAAAAAGTCCCCAAATTACCCCGACATACTCCAGAAAAGGTTCCGAAATGGCTCCGAGGGAATCAACGACGGATCGCGAAAACCATACAGAAATGATTCCGGAAGGATCCCAAAATGATCCCGAAATAGTCCGGAAATGACCCAGATGGGATCCCGCACAGATCCAGAAATGATCCCGGAAGGGTCCAAAAACTATCCCGGAAAAGTAACAAAAAATCCCGAAATGGCTCCTACGGCATCCCGGACGGATCCAGAAATGATCTCGGAAGGGTCCCCAAATGATCCCAAAATGGTCCCGAAATGACCCTGATGGATCCGGCAAACCATCAAGAAATTATGCCGGAAGGGTCCCCAAATGATTCCGAAATAAAACAGAAAAAGTCACGAAACGACCCCTAGAGGATCCCCAAATGATCCCGTATTAGCCCCAAAAAAGTCCCAAAATGACCCTGACGGGATCCCGAAAGGATTCCGAAAATAATACAGAAATGATGCCGGAAAGGTCCTCAAATGATCCCCTAATAGTCCCGAAATGACCGTGACGGGATCCCGACAACTATCCAGAAATGATGCCGAAAGGGTCCGCAAATGATCCCGTATTAGTCGAAAAAAAGTCCCGAAAGGACCACGACGGGATCCCGGACGAATCCCAAAAACCATCCAGAAATGATGCCGGATGAGCCCCAAAATGATCCCGAAAAAGTCCCCAAATGACCCCGACGAAATCCCGAACGGATCCCGAAAACCATCCAGAAATGATGCCGGAGGAGCCCCCAAATGATCCCGAAAAAGCCCCAAATGACCCCGACGATATCCCGGGCGGATCCCGAAAACCATCCAGAAATGATCCCGGAAGGGTCTCGATATGACCCTTACGGGATTACAAATAAGGTGAAGCTAATTATAAAACCATGTTAATAAGGCAGCAGGCGCATTGGAGCGTATAAAAAGTTAGATAGAAACATACAGGTAAAGCTAATAAAAGCGTGCTAATAAAAACAATTGATGGAGGGCGGATGGCGGGAGTAGAGGAGAGGACCACTGATCGTTCCTCCAAAATTGTCTAGATCTCGTCCTGTATGTACCAGATACCAAAAACTATTGATTTAGGAGAAAATTTAGATTGAGTTATAACAATTTATGGATTTTACACCAGAGGGGGAGATAAAGGGGGGGCGGCCCATCGATAAGCCCTCGACTTATTTGACCCCTTGAGTCTGTGATATTGGTGAAGGCCAGTATACGTAAAGTTATAATGTGTAAAAATTATGAAAAATAATTTCTCGAAGGGTCGTGGGACCCCCACCCCTCTTTCCATGTTCGAAAAAAATTTCGCTAGTAGACTACTGTCTGTGTCCCAAATTTCATCAAAATCCGTGTAGCCATTCTGGCGTGATTCAGTCGCAAAGACGAAAAAATATAATAATTAAATTATAACTGTTCCTAGGGGGCGGGGACCACGCCCCTTTTGAAAAATATATAGCTAGTAGATCCTTCTAGACTATTGTCTACATGTGTGCAAAATTTCATCCAAATCGGTCCAGCCGTTCTTGCGTTATTGAGTCACAAAGACAAACGTCTGGACAAACATCCAAACATCCAAACATCCAAACATCCAAACATCTAAACATCCAAACATCCAAACATCTTAACATCCAAACTTTCCCATTTATAATATATACTAGCCTTTACTCGCGGCCCCGTCCGCAAGGAGAAAATGAAATATGTGGGCTATTCACGTTAGCCTGCTTATAAAGTTATCTGTTTAAAATTTTTTTCTGTCTAATGCATTTTATTTTTGTAATTGAGTAAAAAAAAGAACTTTATGAGCTGATAACCTGATAGGATCCCAAAATGATAACGAAATTATCCAGAAAAAGCCACCTAATAGTCCCAAAATGACCCTGAGGGCATCCCGGACAAATCCCGAAATCCATCCAGAAATGATCTTGGGAAGGTCCCAAAATGATCCCGAAATAGTCTCGGAAAAGTCCAGAAATTACCCTGACGGGTTCCCGGACGAATCCTGAAAGCCATCCTTAAATGATCCCGAAAAAGCCCCGAAATGACCCTGACGGGATCCCGAAAGGATTCCAAAAACTATCCAGAAATGACGCCGGAAAGGTCCTCAAATGATCCCCTAATAGTTCCGAAATGACCGTGACGGGATCCCGAACGGATCCCGACAACTATCCAGAAATTATGCCGAAAGGGTCCGCAAATGATCCCGTATTAGTCGAGTAAAAGTCCCGAAATGACCCCGACGGGATCCCGGACGAATCCCAAAAACCATCCAGAAATGATGCCGGTAGGTATCCCAAATGATCCCGAAATAATCCCGAAATGACCTCGTCGGCATCCCGGACGGATACCGAAAATTATCCAGTAATGATGCCTGAAAGGTCCACAAATGATCCCCTAATAGTCCCGAAATTACCCTGATGGGATCCCGGACGGATCCCGAAAACCATCCAGAAATGATGCCGGAAGAGCCCCCAAATGATCCCGAAAAAGTCCCCATATGACCCCGACGATATCCCGGACGGATCGCGAAAACCATCCAGAAATTATGCCGGAAGAGCCCCCAAATGATCCCGAAAAAGTCCCCAAATGACCCCGACGAGATCCCGCACGGATCCCGAAAACCATCCAGAAATGATGCCGGAAGAGCCCCAAATGATCCCGAAAAAGTCCCCAAATGACCCCGACATACTCCAGAAAAGGTTCCGAAATGGCTCCGAGGGAATCAACGACGGATCGCGAAAACCATACAGAAATGATTCCGGAAGGATCCCAAAATGATCCCGAAATAGTCCGGAAATGACCCAGATGGGATCCCGCACAGATCCAGATATGATCCCGGAAGGGTCCAAAAACTATCCCGGAAAAGTAACAAAAAATCCCGAAATGGCTCCTACGGCATCCCGGACGGATCCAGAAATGATCTCGGAAGGGTCCCCAAATGATCCCTAAATGGTCCCGAAATGACCCTGATGGATCCGGCAAACCATCAAGAAATTATACCGGAAGGGTCCCCAAATGATCCCGAAATAAAACAGAAAAAATCACGAAACGACCCCTAGAGGATCCCCAAATGATTCCGTATTAGCCCCAAAAAAGTCCCAAAATGACCCTGACGGGATCCCGAAATGATTCCGAAAACAATACAGAAATGATGCAGGAAAGTTCCTCAAATGATCCCCTAATAGTCCCGAAATGACTGTGACGGGATCCCGACAACTATCCAGAAATGATGCCGAAAGGGTCCGCAAATGATCCCGTATTAGTCGAAAAAAAGTCCCGAAAGGACCACGACGGGATCCCGGACGAATCCCAAAAACCATCCAGAAATGATGCCGGTAGGTATCCCAAATGATCCCGAAATAGTCCCGAATTGACCTCGTCGGCATCCCGGACGGATCCCGAAAATTATCCAGAAATGATGCCGGAAAGGTTCCCAAATGATCCCCTAATAGTCCCGAAATTACCCTAATGGGATCCCGGACGGATCCCGAAAACCATCCAGAAATGATGCCGAAAGGGTTCCCAAATGATCCCGTATTAGTCGCGAAAAAGTCCCGAAATGACCCCGACGGGATCCCGGACGGATCCCGAAAACCATCCAGAAATGATGCCGAAAGGGTTCCCAAATGATCCCGTATTAGTCGCGAAAAAGTCCCGAAATGACCCCGACGGGATCCCTGACGGATCCCGAAAACCATCCAGAAATGATGCCGGATGAGCCCCAAAATGATCCCGAAAAAGTCCCCAAATGACCCCGACGAGATCCCGGACGGATCCCGAAAACCATCCAGAAATGATGCCGTAAGAGCCCCCAAATGATCCCGAAAAAGTCCCCAAATGACCCCGACGATATCCCGGACGGATCCCGAAAACCATCCAGAAATGATGCCGGAAGAGCCATCAAATGATCCCGAAAAAGTCCCCATATGACCCCGACGAGATTCCGCACGGATCCCGAAAACCATCCAGAAATGATGCCGGAAGGGTCCCCAAATGATCGCGAAATAGTCCCGAAATGATTCCGGAATAGTCCCGAAAATGTTCCAAAATAACCCCGACGGGATCCCGGACGGATCCCGTAAACTATACAGAAATGATCCCGGAAGGGTCCCAAAATGATCCCGAGATAGTCCCGAAAAAGTCCCGAAATTACCCCGGCGTAATCCCGGACCGATCCCGAAAACCATCCAGAAATGATCCCGGAAGGGTCTCGATATGACCCTTACGGGATTACAAATAAAGTGAAGCTAATTATAAAACCATGTTAATAAGGCAGCAGGCGCATTGGAGCGAATAAAAAGTTAGATAGAAACATACAGGTAAAGCTAATAAAAGCGTGCTAATAAAAACAATTGATGGAGA
Source organism: Eurosta solidaginis (assembly GCF_040869045.1). Classification (NCBI taxonomy): domain Eukaryota; kingdom Metazoa; phylum Arthropoda; class Insecta; order Diptera; family Tephritidae; genus Eurosta; species Eurosta solidaginis. The sequence goes on along the minus strand of NW_027136894.1, from coordinate 1,100,346 downwards.
GCGGATGGCGGGAGTAGAGGAGAGGACCACTGATCGTTCCTCCAAAATTGCCTAGATCTCGTTCTGTATGTACCAGATACCAAAAACTATTGATTTAGGAGAAAATTTAGATTGAGTTATAAAAATTTATGGATTTTACACCAGAGGGGGAGATAAAGGGGGGCGGGCGGAGGGTGTCACTGCTTACTTTGTAAGCCCTCGACTTATTTGACCCCTTGAGTCTGTGATATTGGTGAAGGCCAGTATACGTAAAGTTATAATGTGTAAAAATTATGAAAAATAATTTCTCGAAGGGTCGTGGTACCCCCACCTCTCTTTCCATGTTCGAAAAAAATTTCGCTAGTAGACTACTGCCTGTGTCCCAAATTTCATCAAAATCTGTGTAGCCATTCTGGCGTGATTCAGTCGCAAAGACGAAAAAATATAATAATTAAATTATAACCGTTCCTAGGGGGCGGGCACCACGACCCTTTTGAAAAATATATAGCTAGTAGATCCTTCTAGACTATTGGCTATATGTGTGCAAAATTTCATCCAAATCGGTCCAGCCGTTCTTGCGTTATTGAGTCACAAAGACAAACGTCTGGACAAACATCCAAACATCCAAACATCCAAACATCCAAACATCCAAACATCTAAACATCCAAACATCCAAACATCTTAACATCCAAACTTTCCCATTTATAATATATATTAGATTAGATATTAGATTAGATTGAGCTGGACTTTTGTGGTCAGTCGATATGAAATGTTTATCATACGCCACGTCGCACGTGCGATAATGATACAAAAACATGAATTTCCCATTAAAATTATATGACATATTTTACTCCAGCGTTCTTTTTTTCTAAAGGAGCATAAAATTATTTTATGAAGTTAATTTGTGCTGTCGCAATTTCATGAGATAACAATTTTTTAATGCACATTTTCGATTTTTTTAAACGGTATTCGTTTTGTGAATTTTGCCTGAGGCCAATTGCATTTAACTGATAGCTGATTGTGCTAACTTTTGCCATATTCCTTTTTTAGCGATACTTTTTTTCGTTCGTTTCTAAAAGAACAAAAGAGTTTGGCGCGAAAACAAAAGCCAGTTGGTTGCGGAATAGTTCATCTATTGAATGGAATTCCCCAAATTGTCTGCAAAGTTTTGCATTGTGTGACTGGCATTGTTCGCGTTTTGATATATATTTTTGAGTATAAGTAGTGAAAGGGTTAATTAGCGTAAAGTTAAAGTTAAAGTTTAATTGCTGGAGCGTGATATTTCATGCAAGTGCTTAATATGAGAAAGTTTATTGCAGCGGAAATATGAATTAATAGAGACTGGGTCAGCTAACTACAAAAGTTTTTGCAATAAACTGAAACACTAAATAAGGCAATGAAGGTTCGGTTGAACTGATAGATGACTAGGAAGGACCTTAAAAAAACATAGTGGTAAGTTATGTCTTGAATGGGGGGACTGGCCGCTCCGTTGCGACCTCGAGAAGTTTGCTCAACTACAGCCAATTTGGTGGAAAAACTAAAAAAACAGCACGCATGCAAGTTGGGGGAGAAGCTCGGCGTTCATCTCTTTGAATGTTTGTCGCGCGAAGTGCTTATTTTTTGTTTCGCTAAAATGGTAGGGAGCCCGTGAGACACAAGCTTATATCGCGCTTCCCGAAGGTTTTTTGCCGTTAGCTAACTACAAAGGTGTTGTAATAAACTGAAACGCTAAATAAGACAATGAAGATTGGGTTGAGGTGATAGATGACCAGGAAGTACTTTAAATATACTGAGTATATTCATAGTGTTAAGTAAAGTCGAACGGGGGAAGCTTTTAACAAAATTTAACTGTCTCGATAAAGCCCTGCAGTTACATATATATGCAATTATATGTTAAATGAAAAAATCCTTAATCTCTCGGTGAAAAAACATAAACTCTGAGACACTTAAAAGGGATGATGGCAGGAACTTTACAGTATCATACTGCAGTCAGAAACTATGTGAGAACATTTCTCAGGAAGCAGAAAGCAAGGGGGCAGTGAAATCCTAACGTGTCTTTTGGCAACCAAATTCAGTTCGCAAATGTCTGCTGGGCCAAAAATCAAGCGTTTCATTTGCCAGCGAAATCAGTTTTAGGAATACGAAGGCGAAGGAATAAATAAATAAATGAATCCATATGCGCGTGCATCTAGATAAATTTTATGAAAAAGTATTTCGATATTACTCCGAATGTGGTTAAGCTTTATCTGACAGCCTAGAACTCACTTTAGAGTGCCTATCGCTCTGATAGCCACCTGACTATCCAAGCAAATACTGAACTACTTCACAGTAAAATGCTGGCAGGCTTAATTTTCGGCAGCACCAAGAGCTCTCGGAAGAATACTCCCTCTCATCAGCCTTATCAACGAGTATGTAGCCATCCCTGAACAGGTTAAACCGACTTCCGTACAAATTAATTCCAGACTATAATCTTCACTTGTGAGGATATTAGTGGTAAATGAAGGAAGCCAGGAGTGGAAGAAAGTGCACCCAAAGCCAAAGATGGTGGGTCAAGATGTCTGGGTTTTAGTCCCGTGAATAGCAGGAGCAATATACTTTAGATAAAATTTGTCTAAGTGGGGTCGACACTCGGCAGCGGTTTGGCCATGAAAAGCTTGTCAGCGAAAATTTATCTGCATTGCCGACGTCGTTCGGTTAAGTTTGAAGTAGTAGGTCCATTGCGACCTCACATAAATTGAAAGAGTCCATAGTTTTAACAGAAGTTTGCTCAACGAAGGCCCCATTTGAATTTTTATCGCGCAAAGTACTTATTTTTTGTTTCGTTAAAATAGTAGAGTATTTATATCGTGTTTACCGAAGCCTGACTGCGGACATTTTGCCACAATTTTAAAAGGGTAAAAGTAGATGTGCTGCGCAAAGGGCCCCGTTTATTCCGAAATTGCAAATCGCTGTACCGCTTCCATCGTGGCAGAGGACGAAAACTTTATAGGATATAGTCGGAGTAATCACTATATCATACCGCCAATGTATAAGAACAACAAAACGGCACTGTTCTTAGTTTTCCCAATTGCATCTCTACAACAGTACAAGGTAACCGATGCCTTCCTAACTGTATTCTCTACTTTAAGGTTCCATAACAGCTTGCTCTCAGGAATAGTTTTAAGGTGCTGCACCCTCACAAGTGGTACCTCCTCAATTGAGGGTAGTCTTAGTTCAGAAACCTTGTACCTTCAGTTCCATTTAATGGGGTGCCGTTCTGCTGGTATGATCAGCTAATCCAAAAGCTTCAGATCACCTGCTCACAACACCAAAGTACGCCTGTAAAATATTCTGAAATATTCTGCGGCACCGTGGTGTGATGGTAGCGTGCTCCGCCTACCACACCGTATGCCCTGGTTTCGCACCCCTGGCAAAGCGACATCAAAATTTTAGAAATAAGGTTTTTCATTAGAAGAAATATTTTCTAAGCGGGTTCGCTCCTCGGCAGTGTTGGCAAGCGCTCCGGGTGTATTTCTGCCATGAAAAGCTCTCAGTGAAAACTCATCTGCCTTGCAGATGCCGTTCGGGGTCGGCATAAAACATGTAGGTCCCGTCTCGCCAATTTGTAGGGAAAATCAAGAGGAGCACGACGCAAATTGGAAGAGAAGCTCGGCCTTAGATCTCTTCGGAGGTTATCGCGCCTTATATTTATTTTTTTTTTTTTTATATTCTGAAATTTGCCAAGGAGACTAGGATTGCGCGGTAGCCAGCAAAAGCTACCACAGCGCAGGCGCGAAATAAAACCTCCCAGTTGTGTATCCCCCCCGTTCCTATCCACTAAATTTAATATTCATTTATTTATTGTTTATGGAAAAAACATTTCCCATGTGATAGCTAATAAATGTAGTGAATGTTATTTATGTATGTCCATAATACACAAAGATACATACGAAATTTTCATAAATTTTAGCTATCAAAAACATGCTATTTCTCGCCACGAAAGCCTTTACCAAACAAAAGGATTGTTTATTGTTAACCCTAACGCATATACATGCCCATTAAAGTTACGTGATTTTGGCAGAAAAATATTAACAAACCATACATTTTGGAATGTTTGCAATCTATAAATAAATGCAGCCAAGGAAAACAAATTTGTCAAATTGCAGTTAAAATATTCCTAAAATGCATTGACCCCAAGGAACCACATATCTTTTTTGGCCTAGCTTCTGCTGTCTCATTGACAAAAGTATACTCGCAATAAGATTGCTTAGAGCTCTTATTCTAACTGCTAAAGGTAATACTGAAAATGAGAAAATTTTGTTACAAAAATTGTAGTCCGAAAGAGTTTCCGCGATCCAGCTCATACGAGTAACAATGTCAGAGACGATTTGTCTTATATATTTTGCCGTTCAGAAAACTTATACATCTTTGAGGGGCCGGGCGGCAACCGTGGTGGGAAGGAACAGTGTTCGCATATAATAGCGAAGTGGAAAGGTCAAGCGAAAATTCAGATTTAGGTCCCCTGCAGCCATTTTGTAGAAAAAATTCAAAAGTAGCGCGACGCGAATTAAAAGGAAGCTCGGCCTAAATGAGGAATATCCTGCCAAGCATTTATTCATTCACCTGCTGTAAAACAGTTTTTGTAGCGTTTGATTTTCAGTTTTGCTGAACTTTGAAAAAATATATAGATATGATCACTGAAGTAGACGCCACAAGATGCAACTGATTTCAGGTTTAACCAAAGCCCAGAATAATGTCAGCCCTTCCTTTCATAGGAAATGAATCAGATTTTCCTGCTAAGGTTGCAGATATTTAAGAAATATGCTCTCTACGGTGGTATATTATGCGTTTGTCAAGATCGTCATCTAAAATGGGTAAAAAAGGCTTTGCGATGTGTCCTTATGGCGTAACACTGGAGCTCCTTTCCTTTCTGCCGTGGGCTTGGTTACCTTGGTTGCCTATTCTGTTCAGGATATACGAACAAGGACGCGAGAGTCGGGGTTGAACATGGCCGCATGCTAACTTGCTTGTTTCGTACCTTACTTTTCTTAATAAAATTGTCGTTCTCGATCAACCAGCAGCTAGGGAATTTCTAATAAATTTCTAAGGCCGAACCAAAAGAATTTATTTGTTGGAGGCAGCTAGTAAGTGAGAACACAACAGTATTACAGCAAGGTAGGGAGATGATCTATTCTACTTCAAGAGTTTGAGAATACCTCGTGGATACTTTCAAAAGATTTTTGGTATAATTTAAGGCGCTTCTTCAGGATTCGTTGAGGGTCTTTACGGATTAATTTTGTATTAGTTTTTGGATCCATTGGGGTTTTGGGGTTCTTGGGAAGTGTTTCGAAAATACTTTTGAACATTTCTCAGGATGATTTAAGAGTAATTTCGATATAATTTGGGACTCTTTAAGAATAGCTTTATTTGCTTGTTATCGATCGGAACCGACATTGAAAATATGTTTGTCATCGGATTTCTATCGAAGTGTAATCGTACACAAACGTTATTGACGCGTTATCGGGTTGATATCAGCATATTACGACATGCTTCTGCGGTGTTATCAATTGGTAGCTGTAGTGTTAAAGCTTTGCAAATCTAAAGAAGATTCATCGGCTTGTTATCGTGTTATCGATTATTATCGACACCTTTGTTTGTAATCGACGTATTATCGGGTTGTTATGGTCAAGAACAAACGGGAATTTAGTTTATCTTTCAAACAACTGCCATAGTCAGAGCTATTCTGGCCCTGCGTATCAACCATAAGTTGGTCTAGATCGGCCTTCGAAATAGATCTGTTAACGTAGCTGTGTTATCTGAAATTGTACTTTAAAGATATTTCAGTAAAAATAAAAGTATTAATTAAAAAAGTTTCATACCAATACAAATAGCACCTTTCATCATTAATTGGCGCTTAACCGTATAAGGAATTTCGGTTTTTTCGTAACAAGTTACGCCAGCTTTCCCTGTGTCATGAGAATTGATGACAATTGCGAACACGAAGGGTGGTCAAGCCTTCCTGCACCTGCTTCTCCCAACTAAATGGAGGTCGGTCCTCTGCTTCCAAACTGTGGTGCCGAATCAAGTAATTTCTTGGCCAGAGCGTCTTCGCCCATTCGCATTACAGAAACTAGCGAGCGAAGCTTTCGAGTTTTTATTCGCTGCACTATCGTCATGTATCTGTGTGAAGCTTATACAGCCCATCATTATACCCCTTTCGATAATCGCCGCCGGCAGCACGGACAGGACCATAAATCAAGAGCCATTTCATATTTTCTCTCCAACATGCATGATCTCGAGCCATACATACGGACAAGTAGCAACTTGTAAAGCGAGATTTTTGTTCCTCGAGGAGGACTTTACTTTTCAGCCCAAATTAGTTCTTGTTGCCAAGAGTTATTCTCCGTTTGATTTCCAAACTGACACTGTTTCTGCTGTTAATACTCGTTGATAAATACAGCAAATCCTTCACAGTCTCAAATTTATAGCCATCATCAGCGACGTGGCTGCTAAGGCGCGAATGCCTAGCATGCCATATTTTGTTTTAATAAATTCAAGGCCTCAGGAGGCTAAGGAGTACCACTTATTCTTCTGTTGACGCTATTTTCTTGAAACTATAGCAAACATAATACCAAGAAGGTATACAATTGGGTATCATTATTACCGATAATAGATATTGTGACGAATATTAGCAACGCTAAGGGATACTATCATCTCTAAGCCAATACTAAACAGTGAATTGTATGCACATCAACAAATCAATCATTATGTCTATACATATGTCCATACAAGCAGCGGAGAGAAATGTGCAAACACATGCATATATCTGAGATACTCCCAAAAGTGGGCATTCATCTGTGGAAGTATCACTCACATATACACGCGCATATGGCTATGCGAGAAGCTATAATAATCGTGTAGTTATACCTGAGAAATTTATAGCTGGTAAACGAGTAGTAAATTCTAGAAATAGAAACGCATAGAAGTATGCTAACGAGACATCACAGAGTATAAAAGGAGTTGAAGCTGAGTAATCAGTAATCAGTTGGATTTAAGCACGCTATCTGTTGAGAAGTAGAAGTGTTATTGTGAAAGTACATTACATTATTGAATATTGGAATTATCTATTGAACAGTTTAGTGATTCGAACGTTAGCAGAAGGTGGCAAATAAGCGGAATTTCCCAAAATTCGTTACAATATGTTATTACCAGTCTGGAATAGAGGCGTAAGTTCTAATTTGTGCACACCAACGGTACGTATGAGTAATGCAATTACCAGTGGAGTTCATGACTAATGAAACAAACGTGCATGTATGTACCCTCGAAACAATATTTGCTCGTTTGGCCCTATGTGAAAGAAACTCATATTAGTAATGCAATTAGACGCAATTAATAATGCATTAAGTAGCAATAAAAGTAGTAAAAGCAAATGGGTGAAAGTTCAATGGTAGCTAAATTTTGCAGTGTTGATAAATGAAATTACAAAGGCAAGCACATTTCTGTGATATTGATATGTATTTATGGAGAGTGTTGACACATTGTAAACACATACACACGCACATGCATAAAAAATGCAGTAGGAATATGCGTTTTCGGCATAATACGTTCCCTCTGAAGTTAGTTTATCTATAAATAAACAACGGCTATTAGCAGCCATTTTAGAAGAATGAGGTCTTTCCCATCAGCAGCAGCATGGCTTCTGTAAAGGCCACTTCACAATAGACTGCGTAGCCGAGGTTACAAACGCTGTAAGAAAAACCAAAACGGAGTGCACCCAAGCAGAGCAGATTGTCTCATTGGCCATGCTGGACATGAAAAGCGCCTTCAACTCCGTTAGTTGCGATGATATGCTCGATGCGCTAAAAAAATTTCAACGTACCCCTTTATCTTCTTGCCTTGTTAAGAAGCTACCAAAGAGATCGCTGGGTCACCTACGAAATAAATCAAGACCAGAAATAGGTGAGAATAAGACGAGGAGCCGCCTAGGGCTAGTATTAAGTCCCGATCTCCTGAATGCTATATATGATAGCCTCCTTCGCTTTCATATGTATGCACTTATCTTGCAACTTTCGCAGATACGTGGCTGCCGTAAATACAGCACGTAACTTCGAACTGGCGAACAGCTTAAATTAAATCACGAGTTAAATAATGAAGGCGTGAACCCAGGATCTTAGGTGTGGTAGACGAAGCACGCTACCACCACACCGCGATAGCCGCCTGTGAGGAATATTCCCCTCCAGGAACGGCGTAATGTAGCTTTCGTCGATGCCTGAGGTGGCTCTCAGTCAATCCAGAGCCGCGAAGGCACCTACCTCTTTTAGTAATGAATACTCGTTATTACTGAGGTGGAGAATTTAAAAGTTAATATTGGTGGGGAACCGTAACCAATCGGCGATTGATGGCTGTCAGTAATCGGTTATGTGGTGGTGGAAGAGTGGGCGGGGTTGAATGGGTTACGATAGTTGAAGAAAAAGCAACCTGTGGTTGGTCGGCGAATCGCAGACGACGAGTAGGTAGACTTCCCTTATCGTAGGTCGCATCTTCGATGATCTGTGAAAAGCAAACTGTTTTACTTAAGCCTAAGTCGTTATAAAGAGATTACTTGTATTTTGTCTATGCATTCTCGTTCGCTTGGTAATCTACATTATAGTGGCTCTTGATGATCGCTGTTACAGTAGGGCGGGCCATATGTAGTGGTAACTATGTGAATGTGGGGCGTACTATGTGAAGTGGCATTTCAACGGGGAGACCTTTGCATTAGCCCGATAATTAGCGAGTAGCGAAATACCTCATGTATTGTGCTTCCATACTTGAATTAAAACAAAACCCGATCTCGGGTGCAGAAAATGTGTGAGTCGTACCGGATAAACCGAAAAAGGGTTAATTAAATTTGATGACCAATATGACTATTAGCGGAATCAACCATATGGACATGACTGTGCTTGTCCTTCCAGTAAAAATATGATTTCCGCATAAAGAGATTACCCGCTTATCATATACCATTTCAACACAGCGGGCTATAATTTCAAGTCCAACACATTAAAACTTCAATAATTTTTGATGATAAAACACCATAACAACCCACATGCACAATATGAAGTCCTTCATGTCCATTAAAAAAGTACTAAAAACATCCTCATATCAGCAAAATTTTTCCTAGCACCATTTTTTATGATTTATCATAAGGTTGCATTTCTCCAAACACAAACAATTATGTACGAATTCAGCAAAAGGTCATTGAAGTGAAAAAATGTTTTTTTTTTTTAAACAAAAACATCACAAATGCAAACAAAGAATGAAAGCACCGCACGAAATTGAAGCAAATGGAAATTGTGCGTTGGTATAAGCAAACGAAAAATAAAGGACATTGAGCAATGGATTTTTAAATCAAAGGACTATGTACACTGAAATAAATGGTGCTAGTAGAATCAACAAATCGGTTCTGTTGTTCTTGACTTAACGGAGATTCGGTGAAATTGATAGAATTATGGTTAATTCGCCCGAGTTCTTTGTCAAGCGAACAAATTAGTTTAGCCATTTCAACAGAAGAGAAATTGTCGCTCTTAAGTTAACAAAATTCTGTAAAATTGACAGATTCCTAATCAATCTAACCGATTTTTTTATACTCAGTTGAGCTGAGCTCACAGAGTATATTAAGTTTGATTGGATAACGGTTGGTTGTACATATATAAAGGAATCGAGATAGATATAGACTTCCATATATCAAAATAATCAGGATCGAAAAAAAATTTGATTGAGCCATGTCCGTCCGTCCGTCCGTCCGTCCGTTAACACGATAACTTGAGTAAATTTTGAGGTATCTTGATGAAATTTGGTATGTAGGTTCCTGAGCACCCATCTCAGATCGCTATTTAAAAGAACGATATCGGACTATAACCACGCCCACTTTTTCGATATCGAAAATTTCGAAAAACCGATAAAGTGCGATAATTCATTACAAAAGACAGATAAAGCGACGAAGCTTGGTAGATGGGTTGACGTTATGGCGCAGAATAGAAAATTAGTAAGATTTTGGACAATGGGCGTGGCACCGCCCACTATTACAAGAAGGTAATTTAAAAGTTTTGCAAGCTGTAATTTGGCAGTCGTTGAAGATATCATGATGAAATTTGGCAGGAACGTTACTACTATTACTCTATATGTGCTAAATAAAAATTAGCAAAATGGGATGAAGAACACGCCCACTTTTAAAAAAAAAAATTTTTTAAATTCAAATTTTAACAAAAAATTTAATATCTTTACTGTATATAAGTAAATTAAGTCAAAATTCAACTCCAGTAATAATATGATGCAACAAAATACAAAAATAAAAGAAAATTTCAAAATGGGCGTGGCTCCGCCCATTTTCATTTAGTTTGTCTAGAATACTTTTATTGCCATAAGTCGAACAAAAATTGACCAATCCTTCTCAAATTTGGTAGGAGCATAGATTCTATGACGGTAACTGTTCTCTGTGAAAATGGGCGAAATCGGTGGAAGCCACGCCCAGTTTTTATACACAGTCCACCGTCTGTCCTTCCACTCGGCCTTTAACACAATAACTTGAGCAAAAGCCGATATATCTTTACTAAACTTAGCCCACGTACTTTCCTGAACTCACTTTTTCTTGGTATAAAAAATGGGCGAAATCTGACCATAACCACGCCCACTTTATCGATATCGAAAATTACGAAAAATGAAAAAAATGCCATAATTCTATACCAAATACGAAAAAAGGGATGAAACATGGTAACTGGATTGGTTTATTGACGCAAAATATAACTTTGGAAAAAACTTTGTAAAATGGGTGTGACACCTACCATATTAAGTAGAAGAAAATGAGAAAGTTCTACAAGGCGAAATCAACAGCCCTTGGAATCTTGGCAGGAATACTGTTAGTGGTATTGCATATATAAATAAATTAGCAGTACCCGACAGATGATTTTCTGGATCACCTGGTCCACATTTTGGTCGATATCGCGAGAACGCCTTCACATATACATCTAAGGGCCACTCGCTTTTAAAACCCTCATTAATACCTTTAATTTGATATCCATATCGTACAAAAACATACCAGAGTCACCCCTGTCCCACCCTAATGGCGATATCTCGAAAAGGCGTCCACCTATAGACCTAATGCCCACTCCCCCTTAAAATGCTCAGTAACACCTTTCGTTTGATACCCATATCGTACAAACATTCTAGAGTCACCCCTGGCCCACCCTAATGGCGATATCTCGAAAAGGCGTCCACCTATAGACCTAGTGTCCACTCCCTCTTAAAATGCTCAGTAACACCTTTCGTTTGATACCCATATCGTACAAACATTCTAGAGTCACCCCTGGCCCACCCTTATGGCGATATCTCGAAAAGGCGTCCACCTATAGACCTAATGCCCACTCCCTCTTAAAATACTCAGTAACACCTTTCGTTTGATACCCATATCGTACAAACATTCTAGAGTCACACCTGGCCCACCCTAATGGCGATATTTCGAAAAGGCGTCCACCTATAGAACTAAGGATTACTCCCTTTTAAAATACTCATTACCACCTTTCATTTGATACCCATATCGTACAAACACATTCTAGAGACACCCTGGCCCACCCTAATGGCGATATCTCGAAAAGGCGTCCACCTATAGACCTAATGTCCACTCCCTCTTAAAATGCTCAGTAACACCTTTCGTTTGATACCCATATCGTACAAACATTCTAGAGTCACCCCTGGCCCACCCTAATGGCGATATCTCGAAAAGGCGTCCACCTATAGACCTAATGTCCACTCCCTCTTAATATGCTCAGTAACACCTTTCGTTTGATACCCATATCGTACAAACATTCTAGAGTCACCCCTGTCCCACCCTAATAGCGATATCTCGAAAAGGCGTCCACCTATAGACCTAATGCCCACTCCCTCTTAAAATGCTCAGTAACTAAGGATTACTCCCTTTTAAAATACTCATTACCACCTTTCATTTGATACCCATATCGTACAAACACATTCTAGAGTCACCCTGGCCCACCCTAATGGCGATATCTCGAAAAGGCGTCCACCTATAGACCTAATGCCCACTCCCTCTTAAAATGCTCAGTAACACCTTTCGTTTGATACCCATACCGTACAAACATTCTAGAGTCACCCTTGGTCCACCTTTATGGCGATATCTCGAAAAGGCGTCCACCTAAAGAACTAAGGATTACTCCCTTTTAAAATACTCATTACCACCTTTCATTTGATACCCATATCGTACAAACACATTCTAGAGTCACCCTGGCCCACCCTAATGGCGATATCTCGAAAAGGCGTCCACATATAGACTTAATGCCCACTCCCTCTTAAAATGCTCAGTAACACCTTTCGTTTGATACCCATATCGTACAAACATTCTAGAGTCACCCTTGGTCCACCTTTATGGCGATATCTCGAAAAGGCGTCCACCTATAGAACTAAGGATTACTCCCTTTTAAAATACTCCTTACCACCTTTCATTTGATACCCATATCGTACAAACACATTCTAGAGTCACCCCTGGCCCACCCTAATGGCGATATCTCGAAAAGGCGTCCACCTATAGACCTAATGCCCACTCCCTCTTAAAATGCTCAGTAACACCTTTCGTTTGATACCCATATCGTACAAACATTCTAGAGTCACCCCTGGCCCACCCTAATGGCGATATCTCGAAAGGGCGTCCCCCTATAGACCTAATGCCCACTCCCTCTTAAAATGCTCAGTAACACCTTTCGTTTGATACCCATACCGTCCAAATATTCTAGAGTCACCCCTGGCCCACCCTAATGGCGATATCTCGAAAAGGCGTCCACCTATAGACCTAATGCCCACTCCCTCTTAAAATGCTCAGTAACACCTTTCATTTGATTCCCATATCGTACAAACACATTCTAGAGACACCCCTGGTCCACCTTTATGGCGATATCTCGAAACGGCGTCCACCTATGGAACTAAGGATCACTCCTTTTCAAAATACTCATTAACAGCTTTCATTTGATACCCATATCGTACAAACATATTCTAGAGTCACCCCTGGTCCACCTTTATGGCGATTTCTCGAAAAGGTGTTCACCTATAGAACTAAAGCCCATTCCCTTTTAAAATACTCATTACCACCTTTCATTTGATACCCATATCGTACAAACAATTATAGAATGACCCCTGGTCCACCTTAATGGGGACATCTCGAAAAGGCGTCCACCGATAGACCTAAGGCCCACTCCCTCTTAAAATGCTCAGTAACACCTTTCATTTGATACCCATATCGTACAAACAAATTCTAGAGTCAGCCCTGGTCCACCTTTATGGCGATATCCCTAAATGGCGTTCATCCATAGAACTATGGCCTACTCTCTCTTAAAATACTCTTTAATACCTTTCATTTGATACACATGTTATACAACCACATTCCAGGGTTACCCCAGATTAATTTTCCTTATTTTGTCTCCATAGCTCTCAACTGAGTATGTTATGTTCGGTTACACCCGAACTTAGCCTTCCTTACTTGTTGTTAACACAATTGATCTCACTGGTCATTTCAACAGCGATTAACCGTCAATATATGAGCGAATTTCAAAGAGAATTTTACGCTCACTGCGCTCTCTACTTTGTACTTATGTATGTTGTGTACTATATATATGCACATATTTACGTATGTATATGGCAGCCGCCGTGGTGTGATGGTAGCGTGCTCCGCCTACCACACCGAAGGCCCTGAGTTCACACCCTGGGCAAAGTAACATAAACATTTTAGAAATAAGGTTTTTGAATTAGAAGAAATGTTCCTAAGCGGGGTCGCCCCTCGGCACTGTTCGATGAAAACTCATCTGCCTTGCAAATGCCGCAACATAGATACTTTCGTACAAAGCTGTCGCAGCAACTGTTTTTTGTTCATTTGACTACTAAACGGTCAATTACGAGTCAACGATTTGTGCGCAGTTGATTCAACATCTTGTTGCGATGGATAAAAATTGACATAAATTTCGGTTGAATTAACCCGTATATCGGTTGATTTTACCAGTCTTTCTCTTTCAGTGTACATATTTATATGTGTATGTGTGCAAGCATATACGTATAAGCAAATTATTGTGGTAGGCATTCAAATGTTGCATTGTTGCTGATGATGATGAAGTCGAACCTTATATTTATAGCATGTGAAACGGACATTATCGTATATACACCAATTTACAGTCATATTGGGATAGACTTTCTTTCAAGACTAATTTTTAGCATTCAAAATTTATATATTACTAGCGTAGTCGGTGGACTTATTTACTTCCTTACGTAAATGGCACTTGACCGTTTAAACGGTTATGGCTGTCCAACAAGGCCCGCCAGTCCGTTCTTCTCTTTGCCAACTGGCGCCAATTGGTCACACCAAGGGAGTTTAAATCGTTTTCCACCTGGTCCTTCCAGCGGAGTGGGGGTCGCCCTCTTCCTCTGCTCGCATAGGCGGGTTCCGGTAGAACCACTTTCTTAGCTGGAGCACCATCTTTCATTCGCATAACATGGCCTAGCCAGCGCAGCCGCTGTTTTCTAGTTCGATGGACTTGGTTGATGTCTGCGGTGGACTTAGTTCTGCCAAAAACTGATATATCTATATTTAAAAGGGGATCCTCGCTTTTAGTCTTCACTCTCTTTCCCATTATCTTCTACTTTATAATAAATTAATTTTCTTATTTTTCTCCCTATCTTATTCCATGTATCGCCCTCCATCTCTCATTCCCATCTTCACTACCAATTCCACTTCAACTCCCTCTACCAATTACAATCCCATTCCAACTACCACTCCCACTACCACACCGACTCCCGCTCTATATCCCTCTCTCTCCCTTCCGGACTCTCAAATCCACTCGTGTTCCAGCTCCCATTCCCAATTCCACTGCCTATCCAGTCTTCACTCGATGTTCTATTCTCTAGCGCCATCATCCGGCCTTTTGTCTTGTATTTAGAGTTCGTAGAAGTCAGTAATTCTGGTCGGTCGACCTTCTTTGTGGGTTTCTTGCTTTGGTGCGTTTATTGTTTTGTGTTTTTTGTTGTTGTTTTCTGTTATACCTGTGTGATTACTTTGTTTCTTGTAAACAAGTTTTAAAGGCGCAACTGTGTTTATCTGTGCGTTTATTATTTTAACGTCGAATGTTTTCTGTTTGTAGATTTGCATGTTTTCGAGTACATTCAGACGTCCGCTTTTTTTGTTGTTTTTTTGACCGTTTTAATGATGTTTGCTGGGAAACGTTTATTGTGGACCATGTGATTCGCGAAGTTGTACTCTGGAAAATGATGTTTGGATTCCATGTTTTTGTTGTAATCCTTAATATATTCTCTGAACGTCGTTCTCCTATTTGCCGTCTTGTTTTTCCTATTTAGCTGTGTTGTCATCCGCAATTAAGATTGTATGCGCTGTATCAGCTAAACGGATCCTCTGAGTTAGGCCTGGTTTATCACTATCCAATCTTTGAGAAATTTTGTAAAATTTATAGTTTTCGAGTTGATCTCCAACGTAATTCTCAAATTATTTTTGGAACTTGGAGAGATTTTGAGAAATGTACAGCTCTCAAGTGCATACCCAACACATTTCTAAAGTTAAAATGTTACATTGGTTATCGAGTTGAGGAGGGTTGAAAAAAAATCTTCCCCGAGGCGGTACTACTAAAGCCAACAGATGTTTATTATGAGAAATAAACATCTGGTCGATAGCAGCGAAGAAACGGTATTAATTAAAAATAAGTTATAAATATTTTATTTTATTTTCGTAAAAATACTTTAGCATTGAAATCTTACATTTCAGTCCAATTGAGTAAAAGCTGGGAATTATCTTTTTCTCTATTTAAGTACTCGCATTTTTTGCTTCATAAAAAATATCCGTTTTCCTGAGTTCTTTATGATTTTCAAGTTGATTCGCTGTTTCGAAACAACTTTGAGATTTTAGAAGTATGCGTTGTTATCAACAAAAGTACTAATGGTGCTCAAGCACAAATGCTTGTTGGGTATATTCGATGCCATTGCCAATGAACACAATAACTGATAGGTTAACTAGAGTTTAACTCTGCCAGTTCGGTAGCTTAAGCTCAGCTTAAGCTTTGGTGAAAATATACTGAAAAAAATCTAGAATAAGTTTAAGCAAAGTTTAACTCATAAACTGATTTGAACTTGTACTGAAAACCCGGCCTTAGTGTTAGTTCTCAGTCTTTTGTGAAATTCCTCTTCTACTAAAAATTCTGTAAAAGTTTAAAACAATATTCGACTTTCCCATTGCTATTACGCCTACTGTAAATTAAGACAGACTCGAGAGGAAATAAGCGCGGCCATGTAATTGAATTGCAAATATTTAGTCTGCTTTTTAATTGGCCACGTGAACGCGCAAATCGAAAAATCAATTCACAATGCAAACATGGCATTATACGTACACATACGCTTACTTACATACACATCTGTAAACCCGAATAAACATACATATAACTGTATAAATATGTTTGCATTTAAGTACGATGAAGGCAGCAAAAAATACATTCGCTTAAAGCGCAAAAGAAAATTTGTTGCTACTTCACACAAAGCGCTCTTTCAACAAAATTATGCATATTTACTGTGGTCACTACTCCAATGATAATGTTATTATTGTATGTTACTTTTATGAAAACAACAAAAAAAAATATATATATATAATCCAGGGATGCACCTTAACGTTAAGCTAATCGTTTATCAAAAAATTTCCACCGTTTCCGTTGAAACACTTCGAAATATTATCGATAAAGAAATTATCAAGATAAATTGTATCTCGTTTTTAACCGAAACGAAAAGCTTTCGTTAACGTTAAAAACGTTAACGAAAACGTGATACTTTATGTTTGAATTATGCTGGCAATGCTATAACCATGGTGAAGCCGTAAGGTGGCAACAACGAGCGCACATACACACACAAACTCTATGTAATTTGTTTGTGTAATTCGTTGGTGGTAATGTCAAAAATACTCTGAGAAATGTTCGTACTGTCAAAATTCATGAGAAAAGTTGCAATCAGCTTGGATAATGCTTTCACCTTTAATGACTCCGCCATCAATCAGCTTTGCCAGCATAGTTTGAAATTAATAATCAACATAAACGATTTGATTTCGTTTTGATATGGCAGAAAACGAAACGAAATCATTTCGTTAATTTGACGATCTTAACGTTAATAAACGAAACGAAATGACTTCGTTTCGTTTATTAACGTTGATTATCGTAACGAAATGATATCGTTTCGTTGGTTAAGCATGCCTGATATAATCATTTGTTGCTTCAGCTTCATTGGCGGCCACCGTGGTGTGATGGTAGCGTGCTCCGCCTATCACACCGTATGCCCTGGGTTCAACTCCCGGGCAAAGCAACATCAAAATTTTAGAAATAATGTTTTTCAATTATAAGAAAATTTTTCTAAGCGGGGTCGCCCCTCGGCAGTGTTTGGCAAGCGCTCCGGGTGTATTTCTGCCATGAAAAGCTCTCAGTGAAAACTCATCTGCCTTGCAGATGCCGTTCGGAGTCGGCACAAAATATGTAGGTCCCGTCCGGCCAATTTGTAGGGAAAATCAAGAGGAGCACGACGCAAATTGGAAGAGAAGCTCGACCTTAGACCTCTTCGGAGGTTATCGCGCCTTACATTTATTTTTATTTTTATGTTGCTTCAGCATGACGCGCGCGCGAGTATGAAATTTATGCAACCACATGCTGACTTCCTGTTCCTTGACGCATTTCTTGTGCGCCACACACATTTTTATAACTTTCATGAAAATGAAATGATATATTAATTTCGTCACGAAACCCAAAATTGTAAGTCCTTAAAGGAAAATAGATAGACCCACCATTAAGTATACCGAAATAATCAGGATGAAGAGCTGAGTTGATTTAGCCATGTCCGTCTGTCCGCCTGTCTGTTTGTATGCAAACTAGTCCGTCAATTTTTGAGATATCTTGATAAAACTTTGTGAGTGGATGTATTTGGGAGTCCGATTAGACATTTGTCGGAACCGGCCGGATCGGACGACTATAGCATATATCCTCCATACAAAAGATTTTTCAAACTTCACCATATACTTTCGTATATTGGACGTATTGTTGTCTGTAAAAATTGATGAGATCGGTCGTATATAGAGTATATATCCCCACAACCGATTGTTCAGATAAGAAACTTTTCGTAATTACTGCCCTATTTTAAGAGCTAGAGGCTTCAAATTTCAACGATTGCTTACGTATATAGCATATATTGTTGTGTGAAAAAATTATAGAGATCCGTGGTATATATAGTATATGTATATACTATATATATTTTTTTTTGGAATTTCAGCACCATTTTAACAGCTAGAAGCTTCAAATTTCACCGATCGCTTACATATATAGCATATATTGTTGTGTGAAAAAATCATAGAGATCGGTATATATATTATATACCCCATATAAACTGTAATTTTTGTCCCTTTTTTACGACTAGAAGCTTCAAAATTCATCAAATTTCATCAAATAGTTACGCTTACGTAATATATTTTTGAAATACGTGATTCGTAGTCATAGTTTTTACATGCAGACCACAAAAAAGGCGAAGCTTTGCATCCTCACACAAAGTACCTACCTATTTTTATTTTATATTAATACAATTTTAATCATTATTACAGAATGACAGACCCATCGAAATTATCAGAACAATGAGGTTAGTCGATAAAGCCATGGCTGTTTCACAGTCTCATTGCTGTTTTCGTTTTCCTGTTATACTCAGTTTTTTTTGCCGTTATGGTAGCTCAATTAATTTTCCATCTTGTTGCATGCCGTTTAACAAATTGCAGCCCTCTAGTTTTCCACTTAGTTTATGTTAATTTTTGTGGCGAAAATTTCATTTCTTTCATGTGTGCGCCATGGCGTATGGGTAACATTGGAGCCAGCGTTGTTTGTGCGTGATTTATGCATCCAGATACGTCGGTCAAGCAGGCTGCTGGAATGTTGAGAAGAAAAGTGTTTTCAATATTAAATAAAATAATTTAAAAAAAATTTTTAAGTTAAACGGTTTTATTGAAAACAATACTTACATGAAATAATAATAATACGAAAAGCTAGAAAATAATTCGGTAGGTCCTAGGTAATAGTCATCACACTCCTTATCAATATAGGGCGTTGATCAGACAATTAAATAAAAGCGTTGGGCGCGTGAAATTTCTTAAAATGTGAGGCGCAGCTAACCTGATTAAGGTTTAGTTGGTCTTATATATGACTATCAATAGAAATATGACGCGTCCAACGCTTTTATTTAATTTTCTGATCAACGCCCTAGATTGATAAGGAATGTCATGACTAGTACCTAGGACCTACCTAATTATTTTCTAGCTTTTCGTATTATTATTATTTCATGTAAGTATTTTTTTCAATAAAACCGTTTAACTTAAAATTTTTTTTTTAATTATTTTATTTTCAAGTTTTTAGTCTTTATTTTATTGCCTATTATTTCTCATTCTATATAGTTCATTTAGTGACTCATTATTACAAGGACTCTTTCCTGACAATTTGTTACAACCTAAGTCTTCAATACATAATCCTTCCAAAGACTTTACTCGACTCTGCGCCACGTATGCTTGTCCCTCCTCCAACTCCAAAATATTTTGATGTCACTTATACTGGACTGTATGCAATATTTGTTCCAAATATGAGCCAAATCGGGCATCATAGGTCGCTTTCTATTCATGTATGTATTATGTGTTCCAAGCATGAGCCGAATCGGACCACAAATACGATTTTTGGGAATATCTTGATCCTTGCGCCACCTAGCGGCGATTTTTTTCATAAGTCGCTTTTTATTCTTGCATGTATTATGTGTTCCAAATATGAGCCAAATCGGACCACAAATGCGAATTTTGCAAATATCTCGATCCATGCGCCACCTAGCGACGATTTTTTTTCACAGGTTGATTTCTATTCTTGCATGTATTATGTGTTCCAAATATGAGCCAAATCGGACTACAAATGCGAATTTTGCGAATATCTCGATCCTTGCGCCACCTAGCGGCGATTTTTTTCTTATTATTGCATTGTCATCGGGTTCTGAACTATATTCCAAGTTTCAAGCTTGTAGCTTATCGGAAAGTTACTTAAATTTCAATTACAAGATTCGTTCACAACGGCCGTGCATGCGGCCGTGCAGGCTATCAACTCAAGCTAAATAAAACCGTTTAAAAAGAGTTGAAATTACACTGTACAACAGCAGTTTTACAACAAAGAAAATATGGTATTTGTCAGGTCGTCTAGTTTACTCTAAAATTCCATTTAAATGAAAATAAAATAATTTAGTTTAAAACAAATTTTTAAGTTAAACGGTTTTATTGAAAACAATTTGTATATTAAGTTATAACAATAGTAAACTGATTAGGGTTCAGTTGGTCTTACTTATGACTGCTGTAGCATCTCTCCACCACTTTTTCACATTTTTCATAGAGGTATCAGGAAGTTTCTAACTCCGCATTTTCACTTATGGCGTAAAGGAACTATCGTAGAGGGTTGAAGGGCTAAATAATATGAAATGTTAGGCTTTGTACAAAGAACAATATTGTCTAAGACAACAAGATTGCAAATCTTCCAAACTTTTGACAACTTGACCAAAAACCCCTTGTCACCCCTTGTTCTTTTTTTTCTCAGCGATCGATGCTAATGGTTCTTTGCCGAATATAGGTCTAGTAAGTTCTGATAAAAAAAAAGTACTATTAAGGTACTAGCCCGTCATATCGGAAATGATTTAGCATGATCGCATTGGACCTTCCAAAGAAATAGAAGAAACGACCACGGAGCGAGTTCCGACTAGAGTGATAGGAAATTATTTGACATCTCCATCACAGGCACAATTTTAATGGACTGCATAGACTGGTAGCCGATTCCTACTCTTTCATTCTCTTCCGGAGCCAATCGCTTCGCTACCCCAATTTGAAATACTGTTTGGTAAATAAGGCGATTTTTTTCTCCCTTCCTTGGCAGAATGGGTTTCCAACGAAAAGTCGTTGAAACCCATAACAATGGATAGGTCCTTGCCTAACTAATGAACTATATAGTGTTAATAGAATTTCGAGATTTTTAACAGGTCTATAGGAAACTGTCTCTGGCTTCCCTATTTTGTCTGATATCCAAGATTATCGATTCATGATCATCAGGCTTTTTCTGTTGCTAAAAAACCGGTCAAAGTCCGCAACAAGGCTGCAATCTTATTGGGCGTCATCATCGAATGGTTGAACCCAAGAAAACCCCACAATATCAGTAGAAAAGATCTTTAAAGTAAATGGTCAACCATGTAATGCGATTTGCGGCAATTACTTATAAGATGTGTAATGTCGTTTTACCTGCATTACAAGTATTTTCTACATGCACCCCACTGTAACCAATGCACTGTCCCTATTACATAGGCCAGCACTGTAACAGCTGGCTGCAAGCGAATGACTGGCACTGACAAATGCAAGAAATCATGGGCAAACATTTCATTCGCGCACCGATCGTCTAGCTAAGACGGCGTTTAATTCTCAACCTTTTCATATCCACTTCTACATAAGTACAAATAATCTGCATTTCATGATTAGCGAGAGCACAACCTTCAGCAAGGTAAGATCCGCACCCCATGCGTGTGAGCGGATACCATTACCTTGCCTGGTACTTTCGATCCAGTTCGAAGTAGGCGACCTTGGTCGCTTCTTTCTGGTGTGTCCAGGGATTAGTGAGTGAGGAGATCTAATTTCCACCTCACAGTTTCCCTCCGACACTGGTGAGTCATCTCCCCATCTACGGGAAGATACCACCGAATAAATTGGGTTCAGTAACTAAGTTTCGGTTCACCGAAAGTCACCACCTAATTAATTGGTGAAGTGTGTCGGTTTCACCAAACTTCGGTTGCTTGGAAATCGATCCACCTGCCGTGTCCACCGACTCACCGGAATCTACCAGTTTGTCAACCAGTGACCAATGATCCACCTGCCGTGCCCACCGACTCACCGGAATCCACCAGCCGTATTCACCGACCCGCCGTAATCCACCAACTTGTCAACCAGGGACTTGTATCGGTTTCACCAACCTTCGGTTGCTTGGAAAACTATCCAACGATCCACCTGCCGTGTCCACCGACTCACCGGAATGCACCAGCCGTATTCACCGATCCGTCGAAATCCACCACCAACGACGTGTATCGGTTTCACCAACCTCTGGTAGCTTGGAAAGCGATTCACCAGCCGTATCCACCGGCCCGTTGCAATCAGCCAGCTGCCCACTTGTGACGTGCAGCGATTACACCGACCTCCGGAAATCGATCCACCGGTTCACCAACCTTCGGCTACAGTCCACCTTCCATTCCTCGGCCAGGTCTACCTCTCTGCAACGGTGTGTGTGCGTTTTACCAAAATACCAGCGACAGATCGACATGTGTTCATTTCAAAATTAAATAGGAGTCCTTTTTCTACTCTGGATTGGCTGAGTGCTACCCCAGCCTTCCACGAAACCCACCTTGCAGATGCCTGAAATTAATCAGCTGACATTTCACATTGCCTACAACCGCAGACAGCTATAAAAAGGACCAAACTTTTGCCATAAGTGCCCAGAATTGCTGCGCTTAACACCACTAAATAAGTATACATGGAAGAGTGATCCTTTTACGGAAACGTGGGATGTCAGCAAACCAAGCGGCTGGAGGGGCTTAAGGCGATGTTCCCCATAAAGCCCAAAGACCAACATGAGGTTTAACATTAAATAAATTATTCTTATGGTGGCATCTATAGGAGAAGCTGAATGTGACCTATCCAGGGAGGGCCCCAATCTACTCTGGCCAAACTTTGCCTATATACTGCATTTATTTATCGAGACCTTTATGCCTAATAATTATATATATTACCCCCATATGTGGAAAACACAAGCGATATCTAAAGTTGTTACATATGAGCACAATGGGACGACAAACCGATAGATAACTAGATGAGAATAATTTGCTATCGTTAATAAGTCGATAATAAAGCAATAACTTTTCGGTATCGGTTGTTACGGATAAGAAGCCGACGAAGTTGTTCTCAAAAAGCTGAAAGAATTTGATCCTGGTAAAGTTACCACGCTTGTAGCTTAACTTCAATGCCCTAGCGAGTTCTGGCTAACTTAACAGCATACGTTTTATAGACATAAGTACGTCTGTATGTTCACTCATCGAACTTTACGAGTACTTGGTACTCACGTCTTTTTTATTCGCAAACTTGAAAAAGCATCCGTGGCTACACCGCTTTAATTGTTAAATTTTGGCTATATTGTAGATCCTTTGTAACCACATTTTTCTCATATCTACATATCTTAATTCACTTCATTGCATACTCACTCTAGCGTGATTTGAATTTACATTCCTGCCAAAAAAAAAAAACAAAACAAAAACATGTTACATACTTTCGTTCTTACGTTGGATAGCTGTGCACTGAGACATAAAGGCAAAATATTTTTTGCGGAATATTTCAATCCTTTCACTCGATTTGTTTAGGCCGTTATTTTACTCAGCTGAGCAGAGCTCAGCCAGGAAAGTGTTTTTCTCAGAACCCGCCTATGGAAGCAGAGGTAGAAGGCGGCCCCCACTCCGTTGGAAGGACCAGGTGAAAACGGTTTAAACTCCCTTGGTGTGACCAATAGGCGCCGGTTGGCGGAGCGAAGGAGCGACTGGAGTGCCTTGTTGGACGGCCATAACCGTTTAGACGGTTAAGCGCCAATTAAGTAAGTAAGAGAGCAGAGCTAACGGAGTATATTAACTTTGTTCGCATAACGGTAATCGGTAACGGCATAAACTAATCGAGATATATAAAGACTTCTATATATCACAACGATCTGGGCGAAAGAAGAAATTCATTTAGCCATGTCCGTCCGTCCGTCCGTAAACACGATAACTTGTGTAAATTTTGAGGTATATTGATGAAGTTTGGTACGTAGGTTCCTGGGTGATCGTCTCAGATTGCTATTTAAAATGAACGAAATCGCCCTGGTCCACATTTTGGTCGATATATCGAAAACGCCTTCACATATACAATTAAGGGCTACTCCCTTTTAAAACCCTCATTAATACTTTTAGTTTGATACACAGGTCATACAAAGACATTCCAGGGTTACCCTAGGTTCATTTTGCTAAATGGTGATTTTCCCTTATTTTGTCTCCAAAGCTCTGAGCTGAGTATATAATGTTCGGTTACACCCGAACTTAGCCCTCCTTATTTGTTTTTTTTTTGTTGACTCCAAGCAAAATCAATGGCATTTTATAGCAATTATCTATGGCTCAATGCAAAGTATTTGTAAATACTAGAATTTATCTACAATAAGTAAGAAAGTCTAAGTTCGGGTGAAACCGAACATTATATACCCCGCTGTGCACTTGACACGCTGTTGTTGTTGTTTGCTTTGTGTGGTTAATAGTGCTATAAGGCTACACAATAATACATATATGTATATGGTTCTATAGTGAACTCATTTTCGTTCAAAAGAAGCAAAAAGTATACAGAGGCTACTATTAATGAACGTGTAAAATGCAGTTTTTCTTCAGATATGATTTCCCTACAAAAAGTATTTATTTTAAATTAAGGATATAACAGAACAATAAAAATAACAACAAAAGTTCCATATTAGTAATAAGCATTATTGCCCGTTAAGGGTTGTTTTTATTACCTAGCTATGCAAAAACGGGTTAGGGCGCTTAGAATATACCCGCGGTAGGTATGCCTCTGTTAAGAGGCGACTAAAATACCAAACTAATTGAAGAGTTTATGTAGCGCAATCCTCTAAAGGGCTTGCTGGCGAAATATATAGCTTCGCCAACCCAATTGTCAATCTCACCTCTCCATGGCGAATCCTGTATTATTAATAGCTAAGGCTCTGGCGACCCCAAGTTCCTCATGGAACAAGAGGGTGGGGAGGGCGGGATGGCCTAGCATGTTTAATGTGGTCATATAAATCATTCCCGTGATGATCGGGCTAGTAACTTAATGATGCTTTGTTACCGGAACGTACCGGATCTATATCCGGCAAAGGACCATCAACATCGATAACACTCCCCAAAGTCTTCGGGGAGTGTATTTGTCGTTAATACAAGAACAACAACAAAAACCACAACAACAACAACAGTGGCTTTCAGACGATTTGGCAGAGCAAACAGTTGTAGCTACGAAAAAAATGTTTATGCCAAATTTCGTTCGGATTGGGAGATTTTTGTTTGACTTATGACATTGAAAGTACTTTGGAAAGAGTAGCAAAAAAGGGGCGCGTTGCGCCCATTTTCAAAATTCTTAGCTCAACCGCACCACTGCTGAGGTAGAATATCAGTAAAATGGTTAAATATCATAGAGTTATTGCAAACTTTGTTAAGGTTAGAACTTTAGGAAGAGTGAGCGTGGTCTCTAACCGATTTTGATTATCTTAACTCAGTCTATATAATTTGGCAAAGATAGTGTCCCTGCAAAATTTCAATGTAATATCTTTAACGACTTTTGATTTATGGCTTGCTAAACTTACACATTTTCTTCTTTTAAATGTGGGTGGTACCACGCCCATGCTCCAAAAATGTTTGGAATTTATATATATTTTGCGTCATAAAACCAATCCGGCTACCAAATTGCGTATGCATTTTTGAGCTATCTGTTTTTTTTTTAATGTTCCTAAATTTTCGAAATCGAAAAAGTTGGCTTGATTAGCGTACGATTTCACTAATTTTAAATACCAATCTATTCTGGATCCAGATAAGCCCGTATACCGATTTTGGTGAAGATTTCTCAATATTAAGTTATCATGTTAACGGACGGACATGGCTTAATCAATTTTTTTTTCGATAGTGATGATTTTGATATTTCGAAGTCTATATCTATTTCGATTCTTTTATACCTGCAGAACCAACCGTTATCCAATCAAAGTTATAATACCCTGTGCACAAGTACAGCTGGGTATAGATAGAAAATTTTACTATGGCAAGTACTCGAAAATTTATTAACTACGCTCTAGCCCACTGATTAAATTTCCCTCTTTAAAGATGCTTCAATTTCTGCTTTAGAAACAGCGCACAGGATTTAATTATTTGTGTCATTCGATGTGCGCGCGCAAAGGACGTTCGTGTTGATGTTGTTGGTGGCAGTTGTAATTCAATAATGATAACTTAATAAAGACAGAAGTTGAGTGGACGCTTTTGGTTTTGCGTGGGCGAAAAAAATACTCAAAGCTGCTGGAGTTTTCGTTGACAAAAATAATAGCTTTTGAATTTGAGAATGGGTAAAATAATTGTTGTATAAAAGTATTTCATTCTTTTTTAGTGGAAACGTGCGTAACAGAAAGGTTCCAGCATATGGTTATTGTAAGGAAGCCTCGGTAATGTGCTGACTAATTTTAGGGGTGCAAGTTTTAAAAAATATAGTCAGAGAAATATCGATACAACGATCCAAACTACAAAACTCACAAAATTGTATTTGTCTTTGCACAAATGGTACAACCATATGGACAGTTTTAGCCCGACTTTTGTTGTTTTGTGTCTAAGAATTAGCCTAAATTGACAGTGATATAGCGTAAATGGCGGCCACCGTCATGTGGTGGTAACGCGCTCCGCCTACCACACGAAGGATCCTGGATGCACGCCCCGACCAAAGCAACATCAAAACTTTGGAAATGCATTTTTTCAATTAGAACAAAGTTTTTCTAAGTGGGCGCCCGCGGCAGTGGTTTGGCAAGCACTCCGAGTGTATTTCTGCCATGAAAATATTTTCGGTGTAAACTTATCTACTTTGCAGATGCCATTCGGAGTCGACATACAATATGTAGATCTCGTCCCATCAATATGTAGAAAAAGTTGAAAGGAGCACGACGCAAACTGGTTGTGAAGCTCGGCCCAAAATCTCTCGGAGGTTATTCGTACCATACATATACGCACGTATATATAGCGCAAGCTTGCAAAAAATATTATGGACAACCACATATTACTAGGCAGTTTCAACTGCCGCCGCTAATAACAGCTATCGTCACAACACCGACGACAAAAACGATAGATATAACGTCGGATACACATATCAGGAAAAGAGAAAAAGATAATGTCAACGAATGTGAGCTAGAGAGGAAACGCTGAAACATAAGAGCTATCAACCTGTCGCAAAAATCCTCAGCCATATAATCAATTTTGCATGTAAGTGCAAAAACAATGATTTGAGCCAGATAAACCCATATAGAAGTCTGGTTCAATTTGTGGGCTAGATAATTTGTCAATTTTTTATCTATAGTTTGGCAACGCTGCCTTTAATAAACTGGAACCAAACCCGAACGGCGTGTTATCTATTAACTACGTGTTAAAAGTTTATAATCGATGACTTATCGGTTTGTAGAGGGTTATAGGCGTTTTACTGATTTCTTAACGACGAGTTATAGATTTGTTGGGGTTTCGGGGGCGGCCAACGTTGGGTTCTAACGCAGAGCAACCCGAACGGTGCAAACATCGATTTGTAGGTATGTTATCGACAAGGTATGGACAAGTCATCGATTTGTTACCAAGGTGATATAAATTTGCTCCCATTAACAATGGCTATCAACGAGTTATCGATTTGTTATCGATAGCTACGGACTTATTACCAAAAAGCTATCGACTATGTAAGGATAACCGCCGTGCAAAATTTCCACATGATGCCTGCAACGACTTTTGATTCATGGCTAAAATAGTTTTAAATTTTCTTCTTATAATTCTGGTCATGCCACCCCCATTTCACAAATTTTTACCAAGTTTCTATTTTTTGTCGTAATATCAACTCTCCTATGAAGTTTAATCATTTTATTTATCTTTTGCAATGAACTATCTCATTTTTTCTATTTCTCGAAATCTCGATATCAATTTTTTTGTTTAAGTGGGCGTGGTCGCTAACCGACTTTATATAATGTGTACATACGTTAGTGAGAGCAATGTGCGTGCAAATTTAAACATCATATCTTCAATGGCTCTCCATTTATGGCTTGGAAAGCTTTTGAATTGCATTATTCTAAGCGTGTCTGTTCCGCCTTCCTGAACACTGTAGCGTATTTCAGGCCGAACTTATGGCCACACAAGACGCAGTGGACTACCTTAGGCAGAAGTCAGTCTCTCGGAAGCACATTTATATTTTCTCAGACAGCCAAGGAGTGCTGAAAGCCCTTGACTCTGTCACAACTAATTCTGAAACTGTAGCAGGCTGTCTCAGATCACTTAACGTGTTGGCTTAACAGTTTACTCTGCATCTGGTATGAGTTCCGGAGCTTAGGGGCATACAAGATGGCGGACGAGCTTGCAAAAAAGGGTACCTCCCTTCCACATTCGCTATCCCGGAAGTGGTTGTGCATGCCGCTCTCCACCTACAAGCTCAAGATAAAGGAGGCTCTACTGATGGAAGCACCATGCTAGATGCCACACGGTAAAACTCACATTGCGTGAATGGAATGAGAAGAGGTCGCGTGAGCCGCTCACACTCCGTATGAGGGATCTTTCCTTAGTTGTGGTTCTTCTCACCGGTTACGTTTGAATTATACCATATTCGGAAAGGATTGGCGCTCCATTTAATTATTATTGTAGAAGATGCGGCAACGAAGAAAAGCCTGCAACTGTAGGCATCTACCCTGTGAATGCCCAGCGCTCGGTAGAAGAAGGCAACATTTTATGGGCAAGATGTTTCTCGAAGATCTGTCTGATATAGCTGAGGTCAATACACGACGCTTAGTTAGCTTCATAAACTCAACGAAGTGGTTTGATTAGGAGAGTAGGAACAAATCCATGTGGTTTCACAATGGGCATTTTAAGGCCTAGGTGTGCCGCTCCGACGCGGATGGCTGCCACCTGAATCTAGCTTAACCTAACCTAAACGTGGGCGATGTCACGCCCGTTTTCCAAAATTTTACGAAATGCAGGCTCGAAAATTATTTTTTTGATTATGTGTAGTGGAACTTTTTCCCTGAACCAACATCCTATCGAAAAATCGATGGCGCGATATCGGTTAATAAATCGACCCAGTCTTGTGCTCATGTCAATTCTTTCAAAGGATTTTTATCCAAGATTTTAATTTACGTTCTTGTAGTTCAACTAACCCTGAAACCAAATACGAAAAAGTAAATAAGTAGAAACAGGCTTTACTGGTTACACGCAGCTAATTTAATTCAAGATTTTATTTTTTTTATACTTAAATTTCCCAACTAATTAATTACACAAAATACCTGACTAATGTTGCTCACTACTGTGCAGAGTTCATCTACAACTTATTTACATTAACAAGCAGATATTTCTATTATTGTATTAGATTCTATTCTAGCTGCCACTTGAAATGCCACTCACAGCTAAAACTTTCAAGTTGTGGCGAAACTTTTTAAGTAGCAATGTCAAAAAAATATAGCCAACTCTTTAAGAACTTTAGCTTCATCAAATCTTAAGCGATAAAGCTGAAATTAGTTAAGTAAAAAATAAGCATCGTTACTTCGAACTAGATGCTGGAAAAAGTTCTGGTCTAAAGCGTTTTACTTTTTAGCTGCTGGCTGTCTTAGTAATATGGGGGTTTTGGTTGCGATTGAGAGTCTTGTAATTTCCGGTATTCTTATACTTCGCTGTATTAACACACAGGTTAGTAGCGGAATAGAGGGATAGGGTATTGTGAGTGGTTGAATAAGAGAGCTTATGCAGGTGTGGATCGTATTATGGATGAACTCTTTGAAGGTGAGAGGAAAAAGTCCGAGTTGAGTCAGTTACAGATTTGGTATGCTTGACAGTAGTGAGCTATTGACCATTGAGGAAAGGTAAGATTAAGCTCGAAATTTTTGGCTTAGACGTGGAGATCACCAGTTATGTCGTTGAGAGGTTACTAACATCCCGTCTACCATCCACTCAGCTGCCTTCGTGATCCTTGTACGATCCCACTGAACACGTCGGAATACAACCGCGATACCAGTGTTCCGCGTAACCCTATAATATCATCTGCGTAACCCCATTCCTTTGATTAAAGGGAATTTTTCTAGTAGTGGTAATAGTTTGCCGTCCTGTGCGGCTCACTACTGAGGGGCGACCCTGCTTAGACAACTTTGTCTCTATTTGACAAAACTCAAAGCTTTGCGCTGATTATTTCGCACCGCAGAGCTTACCATATCTAGCTCATAATAGGTTTTCAATTCTTCCAGACTGACACTATGGAAGGCTCCCTCTATTTTCATGGTATGCTTAGTCCTTGTGAGCCATTTAATGTAGCGCCATCTTCGTTAAGCTGCGATGAGCTTTCAAAGCTCGGACGCCTATTAGGGAGTTCACAGCCCCGAGGCACCCAAAACGCCTACGAAATGGGTTTGAAGTCCTTGGACTGGACCCTTTTGTGACCTTTGGAATACATATAACCCTGCTCTCTGCCCATTTTAGAGGAACAGGTGATGCATGCTTTTTACTTTGGCCTTGCCTGTCTAAAGGTTCCTTTTACCACGGCCAAGACCACGTCGAACATCTGGCTATACAAAGTTCGTTTACAACGCGACATTGTTCAATTTTTCATTCCTGTTGTAAACTTTTTTCGTCAAGACGCACTTCAACTGTTACCACAGTTGTTGTGTTGCCTTCAATTGGAGTTAGAAGACTTACAAACAGACCACAAGTTATAAGTTGAAGTCATGCTGCTTTAAGCGTACAGTCTTGTTGTGTTGTGTATTGTTTTGAATGCCATTGTTACATTTTGCTCCCAATTGCCCTGTTTGTCAAGTTACATACAAAACTTTTCTCTAATTTGACTGCCATTTCTAAAAAAAATTATGAATATTTCCTTGCAAAAACTTTTTGATACTAAAAAAGTTGTAATTTTTGTTGTGCTACAAATTGTTTTGCTGTTGTTCTTGCTTGCCAGAGTAGCACACCTTAAGCAGTTAATAGTTTTGCTATTTTTTTCTTCTTTTTACGTTGCCTGCGAAAAGATTTGTTGCATTTGAATCGTAAAAAAATTTCCATTTAGTGCTGGTTTTGTTTTTATTTTTTGTTGTCCTACTATATCAGGTTTTTGCATTTACTTTTAAGTGTCTTTACTACACACTGCTTTCCGAAAGGAAATAGCTTGAAGTGAAACTTCTATGAGAGCTTTTCCCTCAACTCCTCCTCTGCGGGCGGTTAGTCATCTCTCCTGATATGGCTTAAGTACTTTCGTTATTACATTTTGATAGAGCGTATTGAATGGAACTCAGCAGCGACGGTGGCCATGTGCTTCTTTATCCTGTGGACCCTCCAATTATCAGGCGGATGGTTAGGGAGACAGTACTTGTTCAGATCAGGAATATGTAGCAGATAGTTATATATGAGCTGTTTTGGACAGAGGGAGCTCACCCTGTGCAATCCGTCGATTGTTGCTCTCCACCAAAACTCTCCAAAGGATTAATTCAATTAAAAGCGAGGGACCTGATACCTGATACCACAGTCATTCTTCTCTTGATGGTACTCCTCTCTGCGTGAGCTCTCAGATACTGTGCACCCTCGGCTGTTGTGCTTGAACCCCTCCGCTGTAGTGGTGTCATCAATACTACTTCTCCCGATAGAGTGGCACCAAGTTTTAGCCGAATTCGTCGAACCTTTGCCACACCTATAGTCCTGAGTCTCAGTCGTCTACCCAGAGACAGACACCGCTTTGGGTATTAGCTTCCCCACCCTATTCGTTCTTCTACGAGGCAGGCCTAAGGCCGTCGGAGCTCCAATTCTACCCGTTCCATAACTTTGCGAGGGAAGCTATCAATGTTATGTTGTCTGTTCGAATTGTTATTCTTTTATTGTTGTTCTTGTTATTCAACTCTAGCCGTTATTGCTAGGCCACCTATGCAAACAAAGAAGCAACGAGGAGAATCACCCGGGCACAGAGCAATATAGGGGTCACAACTGGTAGATTACTCAATCGCGGGA
Organism: Eurosta solidaginis; assembly: GCF_040869045.1. Lineage (NCBI taxonomy): Eukaryota > Metazoa > Arthropoda > Insecta > Diptera > Tephritidae > Eurosta > Eurosta solidaginis. The sequence goes on along the minus strand of NW_027136894.1, from coordinate 1,068,486 downwards.
GATACGGTCCTCATTAGAGTTACCCCGGATCCCCTTAGCTTCCAAAGAGTTTGTATCTGCTATTATTGTATACGTTACTTCGGCTAGAAAAAAATTGTACATATGGAGCTTTTTTTCGTTAATATCACATTCCCCTTCACTAGAGTAGACACCTTGTCAATGCTTTGAGGACTTAGCGGGCTTCAAAGCTGTACGTCTATGTGGTTGGGCAGTTCGGGGATTACACCATGCTGCGTTATAGGAGATCGGCGGGATGCAGTTGACCAAGAAGTGGAGACAACCTCCTTAAGCCATGGTGTTATATGGACCGTGACTATTGGATGACTTGCAGCCAGAAACCCTCTGTACTGCAACCGGTAAGAGAAAGAAGAAGCTAAGGGCGGATGAGTGAAGAGACGATGTTCGGCTTAAGATGGAAATTCTGCTTCCAAGATGCTGAAAGGACCCAGTCCCAGGGTTCTGAGGTAGGCTAGCCATATTGACAAGATAAGTGAGTCTAAAGCTGTGGGCCGGAAGGATCCCAACTGCGAGGTAGCAGTTATATCGGAAGCAACAACCCCGAAAGCTGCAAGTCAAAAATAGCGCGGGAGAAGTGGTTATGTGCCAACAACGAATGTAAGAGTGTGTGCTACGGCAGAGGGTGGTAACACTGGGACTCCCGCTGTTCCCGAGACAAATAAAGAATTGGCGGGGTAGTCCTGACTGTGCGCTGGGTTAGAATTGCCTTTGAACAGATGACAACAGACAGAGACTTCATTAGCTTTATGCTGAAAATGATTAAGTGCGCAGTTTTACGTGAGTACCTGCCAGTGTTGGCCTATACACACGCTGCATTCAAGCACGCATATTCAGCGCCCAAGACCCTCTCACCTTGGTCCCAATCAATGATATGAGTGAAAACACCATCACCTTCGTGGGGCTGAAGGTCTATCTAATACCTCTTCCATATCATGGCACCCGGTTGCAAAGCAACTACACACTCGAGCTAACCAACACTTACCGCATTCGGATAACAACCACAGCCACCACAATGCTGCCGAAGGGCCTACCGCAAATGAGCGGAAACGGAGCAAGCACCGCGGGCTAACTGCTCCCCGTGGTGTCACTTTAGAATCTTAGTCTGACTTTCGCAGCCGAAGCTAAATAAAAATAAAACGAAAATAAAAAGAAAAACAAGATGGGATTGGAGCCCCTCCGCAAAGACACACACACAATCAACCACTCTAACCACCATTAGTCATCAATCGACGGTGCTGTTGAAACACTTTCACTACCACTATGCTCAAAATAAAATAACCGAGTAAGCCGCTTCTAACCTTTCATTCGTCGTCGTGTTACAAGGCTGCTTAATTGATTGCATGCGACAAAATCGCGAACTTGAGGTGGCTAGAGGAAGTTGCTGCTAATCTTTTTCAAATTTTTATTAAGAGTCTTATTATCAGTCCACAAATCAATTTACTAAAATGAGTTAAATCGGATGACAACCACGCCCAATTTTTCAATATATAACATTTTTGAAAATACAAAAACCTGATTATGTCAATAACAATCTAAACTGGGTCCAGATAAGCCCGTATACCGAACTTGGTGAAGATATCTCAATAATTGCTGAAGTTATCGTGATAACGGACGGAAATGGCTTAATAAATGTTTTATTCGATACTGATGATTTTGATATATGGAAGTCTATATCAATCTCGATTCCTTCCTAGAAAGCTTCTAGTATTTGCCAAGAGGACGGAGTTATTTTATAACTGACTTATTTTGTTTAATTTATTTTCCGACAGGGTGGATAAATGAGGTATATTGGAACGATTTTTCGTCATCCCTTGTCAAATTTGATTTCGAGGTAAACCGGTCTCGGGGTTGTGCCATCATCAGTGTCGATTTTCGTTCTCGAAACCAAATTTGACAAGGGATGACGGAAAATCGTTCCAATACACATTATTTTATAACATTGGTCTGGTTTTTGATTGGGCTTGTTAGTTTGTTCGTCGAGCTAACTTTCTTTGACACTTCGGACATGTTCAGTCTATTCGAGGTTCTCACGGACCCAGTTTAACTTAACCTAATAGGTATCCTTAACTTGAAGCGCGATAGTCTAAATGAGTGCAGTATCGATAACGAGTATAACTATTCGCCATCGTGTCATTAAGCCTTCAGTTGAACTGGTGAATTTTTGGGGTAGTTAATTTTTTTCATTTCTTCATTCGCACTCAAATATCGCTGGTAAAACATACTTCTCGCATTAAAAGCTTTTCTGCTACCTATTTTTTGGCGCAAAATGCTTTCCTCGATTTAGTTGATTGTCTGTTCTCTCTTTCAACTCATTTGTGCTACAATTAATGCATTTTTTTTTGGACAACCGTTTGAACATTTATTTCGCATTTATTTGTAAATACGTAATTATAAGCGGAACACAATTCCTGCAGTTTTATTTGGAATGGCTGTGTAAAAAATGCAATCACGAAATAATGCAGAATTTGCAATAAACAATTTTTTATGAAGGAGAAAAACACTTAACGAATTATAGTTATAATGCAATTTAATTTATAATTTTTTTATCTGCATCCTGCTTGTTGAAAAGGGGCGTACAATTTAAGAGAAAGTACAAAACTGATGTGTCTTGCTTCCCTTAGATACCGTTATGTTGCCACCAAAACGTTTCCTTCAGAAATATAATATCTACCTACTGTTACTTTTTTCTGTATTTCTCATTGGCGTAAAACTTTTTAAAAGCTGGAAATTTCATTAGAAATGCAAGTGTTGAAAAACTTTCTACATATGTGCGAATGTAGGGTTGCTTCCCCTGCAGGTTGTGAGCTTTAAAATTTTCTATGGAAAACTGTTACGAAGAAGCAGGTGAGTTTCTCACTAACGAATGGTCGCTCAGTGGCAACTAACTATTTGAAAAGTGATATTTTATGTTGCACCAGGAAATTAAAGTGAGGAGCAAGTGAAACAAGGTCAAGGTAGTGAGGTATGCATGTATTAATATGTATGTGGATATGAAGAGAAGCTCGGCCTTAGATCTCTTCGGAGGTTATCGCGCCTTAAATTAATAAAATTTTTTTGTAATTGATATGAAAAAAGAAAAACACAGAATAAATTATTATTAGGGTGGCTAATTTCTTTTACAATTTCGGACTCCAAATAAAATTCAATGTAAAACCTGGTAAATAACTATAAATAGAAATGCCACCAACATTAAAGCTGAAACGCTCTCTCTTTATAGGCTCCAACGGCCTGAACAACCGCGGTGAAGCTCTGCTTACTCCATACTGAAACAAGTAGGGGTGTCTAAGTTCGGGCGTAACGGATAATTATATACTCAGCGTGAGTTTATATTGTACAGCTCATTTCGGATAGTTTACTTTTTCGAATTTTATTGCGATGGATATTTTTTTGAAATGTTGTGTAATGCTTGATCGGAACAGGGGCGTAGCACCGCTCATTCAACACAAAGAAATGTCCCCAAATTTCCTGTAAAATAAATCTTGGTAAGTGAAATATCATTGACACAAAACTACTTTTCGCTAAGGTATAGCTTTCTATTTTAGTCTACGACCCTTTTAAACATCCCTTATATATAAAATTGGGCGTGGTCTTTAACCGCCCATTTACCAAATTTAAATAAGACATCTCAATATTTACTCAAGTTATTATGTGCACAGACAGACGGACGAACGGACGGACGAACCGGTGGACGGACGTACATGGCTAAATCAATTGCTTTTTTCACCCTGAGCATTTTGATATATGGAAGTCTGTGTGCAAAACACCTTGAATATTTCATGTGGTCATACTAAATCGTTCCCTAGATGGTCGGGTTAGTACCTTAATTGTGCTTCCTACTGGAACGTACCGCGTCTGCATCCGGCAAAGGACCATCAACATCGATAACACTCCCCAGTACTTTCTGGGAGTGTCCTTATCGCTAAAACAACAATATAACTGAAAACCATATAGGAACCAGGAACCTATGTTGTATAATAACTCCGACCTCTTGGCTAATGCTAGAAGGATCTATGCTACATTAGAGTGACCGCAGTGATAGGGAGGGGAAATTTTGTCAACGGGAACCCCATAAAATGATCAGCCTTTGCAGATTTTAAGATAGCCAAAGTTTAAGAACGATTGGACCATATTAACACGTGCCGCTGGGCGCTTAAAGTTTCAAAAAACTTAATTTTTTTGCCGATGAGCGACGTTTTTGTGCCGTATCTCCGGAACTCTTCATTATTTTCTCATGATTCATATCTCCAGATAAAGGCATGTTGTTCCCACTAATTTATATTCTATACATACCTCTAGGAATGCACATCTATTAAGGGAATTACACGTTAGGTTATCTAACACTTCGCATTCCCTTGTATGGTAATTAACTTCAAGGTATCTCGAGTTTAGCCCGAATTCTGCGCACGTGATATTGCTTTAGAGCTTTTTGGCGATGCAGTTTTAACGATGGCGATTTCCAGAATCCGGAGGCTGGAATTTAAAAATTTGCTTAAGGCCCTCCTACAATGCACGATACGTGCGTCTGCGTACGTCTGCATTTCTCTGCAGGTACGCACGAAAAGATGAGTGCACCTTAGACTGGGTCAAAAAAAAAGTTGCTAATGTCCGCGCTTAAATTTGAAGATTATGTTGAGAGGGTTTCGGAAAAATTTAAAAAATTTTTTTTGATCCTTCGAAATACATTCAAAAAGGTTTTTTCGTTGTAACTTGGTTATTTGACGTCCGATTTTTAAAATTGATATGTCATTATTTTGGCTTTGAGAAGCTTCACATTTCCGTTTAATGTCCTTTTAAGCTATGAAGTAGTGTTCACATGATTAGGTCAGCTAACCTAATCATGTGAAAAGGACTTCATAGCTTAAAAGGACATTAAACGGAAATGTGACGCTTCCCAAAGGCCAAAATAATGATACGTCAAATAACCAAGTTACAACAAAAAACCTTTTTGGCTGTATTTCGAAGGATCAAAAAAATTTAAAAAAATTTCCGAAACCCTCTCAACATAATCTTCAAATTTAGGGCGGATATTAGCTACTTTTTTTTTGTATGGGGACCAACCCAGTCTAGTGCACCTACAGTGTAAGCATTTCCGTGCGTTTGACAGTTCATATGTTTTGTAAAATTTTTGCATATATATACGCAAATTTTTTATATTTGTGTTTGGTTGATATTTTTTATTATTATTGTGTATACTAATCGCACTGTAAACAACATGAAGTTGGCTGCACGCAAACAAACGCAGTCAAAATAGAAGCAACGCAACTCGGTTGCTTTCGAATCTGTTTCGAATATAAATTCGAATTTCTTTTCGATCGACTGCGTTTACGTGCGGGCCATTGTAGGCCATTCCGTATGACAGTGTGCATTTAACTCATCTGTCAGACGCACGCAGTCGCGCGCATCGTGCATTGTAGGAGGGCCTTTAAGCAGCGCCTACTTTGAACAAAACGGACATCTGCTAGCGCATTGGCAAAGCCAAATGCCATTTGTGAATTGCATGTACGAGTAATGTGACGCTTCTCTTCGGAGAAATCAAAACTATTGCCGGTCTTTTCGTGTTAAATTACTTATGGAAGTTTCTGCAATACCAATTTTTTTAAATTATTGAGTTGTAAATGAGAATTTGAGTAGTTAATATAGCAGAAGTCCAGGTATTTTCAATAAAAACAATTAAATATGAGTGATTTGTGTTTTTTTCTTTTTTTTTTGATTTTGTGCTTTGAAACTAGTGTATGTCTTTTTTTCCCCTCTATTTTTAAGGTTTATCATTCACATTTTTGCCCTAAAATAATGGCTTCCACTTCTGCCATAAAAAGACGAAACAAAGATAAAATGTTCATTGTAAGCTATTCGGCTCACCAGATATCCGGTTTTAAATTGCCCTCTAATCGCCAAATTCTGGCCACTTTATTTTACATTTGCGTAGTGTGAAATTGAGCTTAAAGAATTGAGCAAAAATTACTATTCAAGAGAAAAGCTCGAATTCCTATAAAACATGAAAAAGATGCTATTACTAAATTAGAGAAACATTACGCAGAGTGGAGAAATTTACAGAAGAACCAGAAAAGCAATCGGAAGGAACAAAATCAAAGAGTTCGCCTTAAAGATAGATGATATCTTTGATATCGCTCATCAAGACGCCTTAGCCATGATGAAATCAGAAGAAGACAAGCAATTTCTTTTGAAACAAAGGGATAAGGGTCGTCCAGGCTCTATGCTTGGAGTTGATTTGAAGTTAGCTCGAGCTGAAGAAAGAAAACTACAAAAGTAACTTGCGAAAAAGAACAAACAAATTTGATCGGAATGTTTCAACATAGGCAAGATTTTCTTTTTATTTGGCTTGAATTTTTTTATTTTTCTTAAAAAGGTTTAAGTAGGTTGGTTTCTAATATTCAGTATTAATTGAAGTATCACAAAACAACCTCATTATTTTCCTAACTTACTCTAATTTCCTTACTTACTCTATTTTGCCTTTTCCTTCATAGGTATAGATAGTGAGAGTGAAGAAGACGAGGACAGTGATGGAGCGGAAAACATATGCGATGTGTATGATGGGGATGACATGGATGTGTCGAGTATGGACGTATGTACCTCTAAGGAAGTTGAGGAGCTTCCAGGGCCATCTCATAGCAAAAAGATTAGGCGTGGGACTAGAAAAATTTTAACTATGAAGCTATCTCTTTTGTTGGATCGGTGTAAGGTATCTGACAGAAAAGCCACACGAATTCTTATAGCTAACATAAAGGCACTTGGGGAGAATCCTGACGCCTTCAAAGTATCAAAAACTGTTATCCAAGAAAGACGAAAAGTATTTAGGGAAAAATACACTGAGAATATCAAGGAACAAGTTCATGTGACAGAGAAGGATGCTGTTTTGGTTCACTGGGATGGAAAACTTTTATCTAGCATTCTAAAGACGGAGCAGACTGAACGAACAGCGGTTTTAATTTCTTATGGTGAACATGAACGACTACTAGGAGTTCCTACAGCAGATAATAGCACTGGCGAAGAACAAGCCCTGGCTGTTTATAATTGTATCGAGGAATGGGGTATCTCCCATACTATCAAAGACATGTGTTTCGACACTACTTGATCAAACACAAGAAGGCTTAAAGGAGCTTGTATAATTTTGGAACAAATCTTGGGTATAGAGCTGCTTTACCTAGCCTGTCGCCAGCATATTCTTGAGATCGTCTTGAGAGGAGTTTTCGAATGTAAATTTGGTTCATCTACTCGGACTGAACCCGATTTATTCAAAAAATTCAAAAGTGCATGGTCGAAGCTCAACAAGAAACAATATGACACGTTTATCAGTAACGAAAATGTGAGGAAACATATACCTCCTGAAGTAATTGCCAACATAACTGTTGATTTCAAAACTAAACTCACAGAATCTCAACCTAGAGATGATTACAAGGAGCTTCTTCAGTTGGTACTGGAGTTTCTGGGAACTTTGGATGGAAATGAAATGAGATTTAGAGCCCCGGGTGCCATTAGTCATGCCCGGTGGATGGCCAAGGCCATCTACTGTCTAAAGATATTATTATTCCGTGGAAAATTCAAACTGAGTGAAAAAGAAAACAGTGCAGTAGAAGCTGTCGGTGTTTTTCTCGTTAGAGTGTATTGCAAAGCTTGGTTCAATGCTCCCATAGCATATTTGGTTCCCAAGCAAGACTTTGATCTCTTACGATATTTGTTGGACTATCAGGTGATTGACAAGGATATCTCTGAGAGAGCTCCGTTGAAATTCTCCAATCATTTGTGGTATTTCAATGCCTAATTGACAGAACAAGTGTTCTTTGATCCCACAATTTGAGCCGAAGAAAAATCGAAACTGGCGAACAAAGTCCTTACTCACACCGTACAAAAGCTGAATCGGACCGAAACTGAGTCAGAAAATTCAAGAATTTTAAATCCCAAATTTCTAGGACACCAGTTGACGAAAACGATTAATGCAGGGCTATCTAATTTAATTACCAATGAAACTATGTATTTTTTTCAGCGTTTCCAAATCAACCCAGATTTTCTCAAAGAACACCCCAGTAGCTGGTCGAAAAATAATAACTTTAAGGAAGGATTGGAGATTGCGAAGTCACTAAAGGTCGTTAACGATATTGCAGAACAAGGGGGAAATTAATTACTGACCAAAGATGAGGAGCAGAAACAATATATTTTGCAAGTCGTAAGCCAATGCCGAAAGTTGTATCCTGACTGTTCAAAAAGAACATTGAGGAAACCTGTAGAGTAGAGTATTCATTATTGTATCCTTGTGTCCTTAAAAATAATAAAATATGTTAAAATATATTAACGTATGTAAAAAAAAAACCGTTTTCCCATTCCAACATTTATACTTTAAAGAATATAAGAGATTTTTCATGATATCATAAGTTTGTTCCTAAAATTTTTGGTGACAAAGGCTGTAATGGCTCGGTTCGGTTACAAATAACAAAAAATATGTATGGAATATAAATTAGTGGGAACAACATGCCTTTACCTGGAGATATGAATCATGAGAAAATAGTGAAGAGTTCCGGAGATACGGCCCAAAAGCGTCGCTCATCGGCCAAACAATCAAGTTTTTTGAAACTTTAAGCGCCCAGCGGCACGTGTTAATATGGTCCAATCGTTCTTAAACTTTGGCTATCTTAAAATCTGCAAAGGCTGATCATTTTATGGGGTTTCAGTTGGCAAAAATACGACATTGATTTTTTACGGTCACCCTAATGCTACATGCTACGTCTCGGTCTGAAAGCTGTGCCACTCATAATAACTGGATTCTTAGCCTCGTGAGAGCAGGCCACAAGCACAAAACGTGCTCAATCATTTACTCCTCAAACTCGTTCTTACTTTGTCTGTTATCACTGATTAGGCCTCATTCAAAAGCATGTGACGCCAGAAGGCAGTGTCCAGTCGGAATACCCATCATGAGCACAACTTTGGTAGTCTAAGGTTGTAAGACCTGCACATGATCTACGGCACTTTGCATCCCGCGCTTGGTTCCAGTTGGTTCCATGTGCAACTCTCTCCTTATTTTAATCTCGCTTAATTTGATTGGGACATCTACGGTACAAGCTTCGAGGGATGCTCATTCGTTTTTTAATTTCCATCTATTCCCATATGCCCAAGTAACTTGAACCCAGGACCTTCGGTATGGAGGGCAGAGTACGTGGCCACACACAGTTCTATACAAATGTATGCGCCCGAACGTACGTATATGTATAGGTGTCTGTAATGGGGATGTCGAGTCCCAGGTTTTTAACCCTCGTCACTGCAGAGATGACTCTCCTCATTGTGAAACATGAAAAGGTTATGGATTTTGTGGTATTCCGTATGGGTTTTATATCAGAAAGAAATAAGTCCTGCTAGTTATACTAGTTATACCTGTGCGAGGCAGACACAGAAATTGAAGCTGCCGAAGGACGCTGACACGCTGTCTTTGTTTATACAGTTTGAGCAAGAATTATGTGTAAAACTCGCAACCTCCCAAATTCTGGTGGTGTAAGCATCGTAACAGCATCTCCTCGACTAAGCTAACGAGCAAGAGTAGATCAGTATGCCTCATAAGCCTTGAATCCCGCTGTCTTACCTGCGGAGACAGATCTGGCAGTGAAAAACTGCACTTTTAAGTGCTCTAAATCTGATGTGACTGCAGATCGAAAGGCTTACTCTCAATCAAATGCTATTGGCATGCCACTGGCTGCAGGTGGATAAGTTATCCACGCTCGCTATTGGTGCTTATGTTCATAGTGTACTTTTAGGCGTACTTTTGCAATTCGTGCAATGGGGAATGTACTATTGTAATGTTGCAGTTGCGAAAAGCTCGTCAAAGGGAACCTTAACTTGGCGGAAGTTGATTAGTTAAACTTTCAATTTTAAATTATGTCACGTCTATTTAAATTTTACGCACAATTGTTCATATAATCGCACAAGAAATATATTGTTACGAATGTTAGCAACACTAAAGGGTACTGCCATCTCTATGCCGATGCTAAGCAGTGACGTAAATGCACATCAATAATTTAATCATTTTGTCTACACCTATGTACGTACACGCAGCGGAGATGCACAAACACATGCATATATCTTGTCACACATACAAGCGCATGGGGTATGAGAGAAGCTATAAAAATTATACATCTGTAGTTGTAGCTGAGAAATTTATAACTAACAAGTAAGTTCTGGAATCAGAAAAGCTTAGAAATAAGCAACGAGGAAAACAGACAGTATAAAAAGGGAACAACAGTAAAGGCGAGAATCAGTTTCATTTAAGCTATCAGTCAGTTTGTTTATTAAGCAAGCTAGTTACAAATTATAAGTGTTATTGTGAAGTACTTTAATAAAGGCCATTTTTCCATTATTCAATATTGGAGTTATTTATTCAACAGTTTAGCGATACGAACGTTAGCAGAAGATTGCAAATAGGGGGAATTGCAGTAAATTCGTTACAATATATTTAGTTTTAAAGTTTCATAACACAGAACTTCTTTTTTGTGCCATTTTCGTATGCTTTTTCTTTCGTTTTTCATTTTCGTATGTATCATATTTGATAAAGTGTTTACGTACATATATGTCAAATTGTACACAAAAACTGTCAAGCAAAGTTTGTGCATTAATATAAGTGAATATGTACGCTAGTGTGAGTAGCAAAGTGAGCAAGTAAATGGGAAAAATTGCAGATTTTTTCAAATGAAATTCAAGAAGACTTTTAAGAGGTTTTTTGATTTTTATTTTGCAAATTTTTGGAAGAGATGCACCAGTGGTGAAAAAATTTAATGTAAAGAAAACTGAAGAAATAATAAAATTTAAGAAATTATATTTAAGAAGGATTTTTAAAGCGCATTTAAAAATTCATACTCACGGTCATTACGATAACACTTACACACATATAAAAAGCGATCAGTGGAAAATCATCAGGAAATCAGCAAACCATGAATCTCATTCGATAGGTAATCGCCTATGTTATGTGAACTTCTCTACCGCTTAATACCACCATTTATATTTAGGTATAAAAATTTAGCCTTGATAGCAAATCGAGCGCTGAATGTGTTCATAATGTTTGAAGGCCAAACGAAAGAATTCCAATCAAGTGGCAGAACAAATGTTATATTTTTCTAGGACCCAGCTTAATTGCTGCCTCGAGATCTGGCAACTCTTCCGCCCCTAATAGCTGGAGCCTTAAACTAGCGAGCACGAAGACATGAACACAGAACATGCTCAACCGTTTCTTCCTGCAGCTCACACTTCCTACACTGACGAGGCCTATCTTATAAGCATGTGCAGCCAGAAGGCAGTGTCCAGTCAGTATGCCCATCGTGAGCCTTAAGTCTTCTTTCCTCAGAGATATGAGCCACTTTGTCAATCTGAAGTCGTAGGCTTTGCACATGAACTTAGAAATTTTGGAGCCCCGCGGGTTGGTCCACGCCCTTCCTGCTTGAATGATTATATGGAATTTCTGTCTCCTTTTGATTTCTTCCTAACGGATTGGGACGTCTATCGTCGACTCAGCGAATATTGCTCCCTCCTTTGCCAACTCATCAGCCCCCTCGTTACCTTCTATCTCCTTATGAGCAGGAACCCCGGAAATATGGATGGTCCGGCCTGAGCGAAGTTTTTCCAATGCTTCTTTGCATTCCAGAACACTTCTTCATGAAGTACTGTGTGAGATTATTTCCTTGATCGCAGCCTGACTGTCAAGATATAAATTGACGCGACTGCAGCCAAAGCATGCTTCCTCCAGAATTTCGAGTCCTTAAGGCTTGTTGCCGTTGCTAACGCAATATTTTTGGCCGTTACTTCTGCAGGCGGGATGTGTAGAATGGCATGTAATGCTGCTGTCGGGGTAGTTTTTAAGGCTTCCGTTTTGCTAATCATTGATACTCTGCATACCCTCTCATTTGGGTGCTATAAATCTATGCATTTTTGTAGCGATAAAGATACTCCCTAAGTGTTTGGGGAAGAGTTATTTATGTTGATGGTCCTTTGCCGAATATTAATAACAAGCCCGACTAATGTACTAGCACGACTATCTCGCGAACGTTTTAATATGACCACTTTGAGCCTTCTAGGCTATAACGCCCCCATCCCCTAGATCTATGAGAAACTTGGGTTGCCTCGGCTGCTAAAGAAACAGGATGCGCCACGGGTAGGTGAGTTTGGCAATCGGGGTGGAAAAGCTATAAATTTCGCTGGCGTCCTTCAAAGCGCTTCGTATACACAACCCTTGAATCATTTGGGAATTTAGTCACCTTTTACGACAGGTATAACTTCCACGGGCATATTCTAAGCCCCTTTCCAGCTTTTAAAAGCAGTAACCACCCAATTCACCTATCCACTGTGTGTTTTTGGATCAGCTGCTTACAGTCAATCCTCCGATTCCGCCATAATTTTGGTTAGAACCAATCATCCAATAGCCATTTGTTCCTCATTCCTAAATTCTATCGATCGTCTTGTCACTGATTGCCGATTCACTGTTCAAAGAATTCAGTTTATGGGTTCATGTCAACCGGTTCACCATGCACTCTTTTTACCTGTGGTTGCGGCATCAACCACGGGTAACTCAGGTACCGTCCTACGATCGTATCGTTAACAATCTAGTTTCCCACTGCTGAACAACCGGCGGCTTAGGCATTTATAGCTCAGCTCAGCTTTTGGCATATGGAGGTCGATGCAAGAGTGTCATCTCCCTTATTTTGTGGTTAGGTGATGCACTTGTTTGTTCTCTAGACGAGGCAAGGCATACAGGTTCCTTCTATCGACATTTACGGAACTTAAAATTAAAAACGCTGAATTAATATCTTGGTGAAGACTCAGAAAGCGGAAGGGAAATTAATTCAGAGCTAAAATGAAGTGATGGTGACAAAAAATGGAGTGAAGTTAGGTGTATATGAATGGGATAACGATATAGCTGCGCTCCTCTTTTGAAAGCCAAAGGACTTCTCGCTACTATTTCCCTTACTAAGGAGCTTTTTAATATTACTTTATTTGTTATTTAATGAAGACGATTGCAAAAAATGGCTTTGCGCTTGGAAACCATGCTTTTGTGGTTTAAGCTGCGCTATTAATAATGCTCCGAACCGTGGGCTGTATTGTAAAGATCATGACGAGAGACGCACCGCCTTCTTACTCAAAAATTGTACGGAAATGCAACTTGCGGCTTATCTTTGTTATTTTTTTCTTGCAAAAACTGTACCAGACACTCTACCTTCCTTCGTAATGTTTTTGAATTAGTTTAGATATCTAAAATTCACTCCTTTTAAACTTAAATGCAGGCAAATATCTGGATGCAAAATAGCTCAGTTGTCTGCAATTACGGCTTTGGAAAAACTTAATTTATGACCCTGTCGAAAGCGGTTCTCAAGATAGAAAGGCAACTCAAGTCAGCAGCTACACTGCTAACCTTAAGAGTACGTTTCTTCGATACTTATCCAGGCATCCATTACTTTTTCGATCCATTTATATGAGTATATGTAACGAGTGCAAGATGGTATTAAAACAGCACTAATTGGAAATAAATAACAACTAAAAGAGAAAAGAACTCGTATACTCAGTCGAACTTAGATTTGTTTTGCTGTCTTCAATAAATTTTCTGAAAATAAGAACGTATTTTAATTAATGGATTGGGAAGCACCTCTGGTGCCTCTGCCATCAGAATTAAAAGTATAATACAAAGTATAAACATTTTTTGTTCATATTGTGGAGAATATAAGCATCGCTATGCTGTTAGTAAATAATCACAACAACAAAAATAGCAAGCAGCCACACTTATGTACATGTACACATTAATGCATAGAATATTGCACACACATAACCAGCAATTTAAAGCAAAGAAATTATCTCAGATATACATATGTAGTCATCAGCTAAGAGACGAAGGTCTTACTCACACATACACACGCATATAGCTAAATAACCAAGTATGCGATACAACTGTTCAGTGTTCGTGAAAAGTCTAGACCTTCGGAGAAATGTGTGAACGAAGCAACAGAGAGTATAAAAGCAGCGTAAGGTGAGGAATCAGGAATCAGTTTGATTCTAAAACGCTTTAGTGAAGTGTGCGATAATTTCGATTGTGTGGTACTACTCCCAAAGTAGTCTAAATAAAAACCATTTTGCAATACTGAATATTGGAGTTATTTATACGACAATTCGACAGTTCAGCGATTTGAACGTTAGTAGAGGGTGCATAACTAACGGAACTCTCCAAAATTCATTACAATATGCAAAGTTTTTATAAAAGCTCTGAGAAATAATCAAATTATTTATTCCAAGCGCCATCAATATGCCACCTCTTTAAAAGGGAATGCACAAAAGTATAAAAAATAACAAAATATTTCACTTGTGATATCTGATAAAAATAAAAATAAATTTAGGCCGTGGTTCTCTTTCAATTTGCGTCGTGCTACTTTTAAGTTTCCCTACAAATGTTTTATGTTGACTCCGCATGGCATCTGCAAGACAGATGAGTTTTCACTGACAAGCTTTTCATTGCAAAAGTACAATCGAAGTGCTTGCCAAACACTGACGAGCGCCGACCCCGCTTTAGAAACCCTTTTTTCTAATTAAAAACACTTGTTTCAAAATTTCTGATGTTACTTTGCTCGGAAGTTGAACCCAGTACCCTTTGTGTGGCAGGTGGAGTAAGCTACCTTCACAATACGGCGGCCGCCAATTTGATAAAAAGTCAATTAAATAAAAACTAATTGGTTTTAAGCAATAACATAAAGTGCTGTTTAATCTCTTGAAAATAGGCGCCAATTGAATGAAATAAAATAACCATTATAATGTAATGGTTTCCTTTAGTTAAAAATTTTGTTAAACAACAATGAGCGCCAAATGTCCACCCCTTTGCTCTACACAAAATAGAAATACAAACCAAATCACAAATATGCAAATTTGGCCTTACTTCTGGGCGTTGAAACTTTAAATGCTTCTGTATTGGCACAAATATAAATACGTAGTTTGCTTTCTCTTTTTCCACGCTATTTGCATTCCATTTGTTTATTCTAATGGCAGTGGAATATGCACTTTTGAAAAACAGAAAACTGTGAAAATATTTAAGAATAACATGCCAAATGTTGATCTAAATGCATGGAAGATTTTCAATAGATTTCTTATTTTAAGAGGCGTTGAGGGGAATTTTTTATTCGTGTGGGTATTTAAAATTTAAGAAAATAAAACTCCCCGGTGGCATGACACAATCACACGTGGCATCATAATAATAGAGAATGATGCCCTAAAAAAAAACTTGTTTAGTCTCCTTAGAAAAAACATTGACCCATTTCCGTCACCCCTCAACCGTCTTGAACCGAAACCAAAATTTATGTGTAATATATTTGACTTTGGTATTGAAGTTTCAAAGAGTGATACTAACTCATTTATTTGATTAATAAGGGCCACCCTAACTTACATATATCCATACATATGTATATAACTGGGTCAATATGTTAAAAATTTTGAATTCACAATTTTTTTTATTAAACTGGTAGCGCCTTTTATCCTCAGTTTGTCAGTACCAGAATTTTTGTTTTATTTTAAAAAATCATGCAGGCTTATTGTCATACAGTAGACATGGATATTTGTCTGGTTGTAGAATAAGACTATCATGTGTAAATTGAAAGTCGTCATTTGCATTTGGGCGTCACCTAAAAAATTCCAAAAAATGTATTGTTCTTTGTCTTTCTGTTGCACAATTTTGTTTGTACATAAAGCTAAACACACTTTAGTGTTGTCTGTTATACAAATTTTTATTTAGCTTTCAGTGCTAACTCCACTGACATATGCATTTACGAATGTGGGGGGTGCATATGGTTCATAGCCTTAAGCAAAATTTTGTTTTTTGGTACGCCACTACGTATGAGCAACATGCCTAAATCTGTGCGCGCATGCAATTTATCTTTTATGTTTGTAGGCTATTCAGCTAGTTAAAAGCCAAAAGTTGTATATGGAGTGCAAAGTCATAACTACGGAAATTATATGTTTCTATGAGTTTTAAACCTTGTAACTCGCGGTTTAAAACTGTGGGTGTGTAGTTAAAATCGGCTAAGAAATTTTGGTTTCTTTCAAACATAGCGCACCAGTCGGTTCTTCGTTGATTTAACTGACGCCAATCAATCACATCAAGTTAATATAAATCATTTTGCAACTGGTCCTTCCAGCGGAGTGGGGGCCGCCCTCTTTCTCTGCCTCAATCGGCAGACTCGGATAAAAAAAACTTTTTTAGTCAGAGCATCATCTTTCATTAGCGTAACATGGCCTAGCCAGCGTAGTTGTTGTGTCATAATTCGCTCGACGATGTTAATGTCTGCGTAAAGCTCGTACAGCTCATCGTTAAATCTTCTTCAGTACACGAAGAAGCCAACGCAAAGAGGTCCGTAAATCTTCGAAGAACTTTGCTCCCGAACACTTCCGGAGCCGCCTCATTTGATGTTGTTATGATCGATGCTTCTGCACCATGTAGCAGAATGGGTACGATGAGTGTCTGTTAGAGCATGATTTTCGTTTGCTGGACCATTTGCCAGCGTAGTTCAAAGTAGCATTTATTAGCAAGTATGATTATTCGCTGGATTTCAGTCCCAAATAGATCAAGTCTTTTACTATTTCTTTTTATACCTTTCATGAAAATGAAATGGTATATTAATTTCGTCACGAAACCCAAAATTGTAAGTCCTTAAAAGAAAATAGATAGACCCACCATTAAGTATACCGAAATAATCAGGATGAAGAGCTGAGTTGATTTAGCCATGTCCGTCTGTCTGTCT
The DNA here is from genome assembly GCF_040869045.1 of Eurosta solidaginis. Classification (NCBI taxonomy): domain Eukaryota; kingdom Metazoa; phylum Arthropoda; class Insecta; order Diptera; family Tephritidae; genus Eurosta; species Eurosta solidaginis. Next base: position 1,051,711 of record NW_027136894.1, on the reverse strand, counting down.
GTCCGCCTGTCCGTCTGTATATTTGTATGCAAACTAGTCCCTCAATTTTTAAGATATCTTCATAAAATTTGGTGAGCGGGTGTATTTGTGTGTCCGATTAGACATTTGTCGGAACCGGCTGGATCGAACCACTATAGCATATATTCTCCATACAACCGATTTTTCAGAAAAAGAGGATTTTTGTCATATCTTCCTCAAATTAACAGATTGAAGCTTCAAACTTCACCATATACTTTCGTATATTGCACGTATTGTTGTCTGAAAAAATTTAAGAGATTGGTCGTATATACAGTATATATCCCCCACAACCGATTGTTCAGATAAGATTTCACCAAATGCTTACGTATATAGCATATATTGTTGTCTGAAAAAATCATAGAGATCGGTATATATATTATATACCCCATATAAACTGTAATTTTTGTCCCTTTTTTACGACTAGAAGCTTCAAAATTCATTAGGTTTCATCAAATAATTACGTTTACGTCATATGTTGTTGAAATACGTGATTCGTAGTCATAGTTTTTACACGCAGACCACAAAAAACCTGAAACTTTGCATCCTCACAGGAGATATTGATAAAAATATAAACCCGGAAAACCTTCCTTTTTTTATTTATTTAAACACTTCTTAACCGATTGTGTTGAAATTTTATCAGGATATACATACCTATATGGGGTATATTTAGGTAAAATTTTGTTGATACCCGAAACCCGGTTTTAGAGATATCGGCAAAAATATGAAACCGGGTAACCGTCAAATATTTCATACCCGTTTGTAGTTTTTTCTCTACACCACAGTAGTATACCATCAATTGTCTCATCTTGGAATATTCACGCAAGGAAAGTTATTGATGTTTGTACATGGGGCAAATATACGTAATTTCTGACAAAAATTGGCAATCGGCGAAAAGTGTAGAAAAACATTTAATTTTTTTTTTTTACCAAATTTGTGTTTATTTTCATTTACTTTTAAATAAAAACTGGTTTAAAAAAATACAAAAAAAAATTTTCTGAACTTTTTGACGATTGCCAATTTTTGTCGGAAATTTCGTATATTTGCGCCATGTACAAACATCAATAACTTTCCTTGCGTGAATATTCCAAGATGAGGCAATTGATGGTATACTACTGTGGTGTAGAGAAAAAATTAACAAACGGGCATGAAGTGATAAAAGTAAAATTATAGCTGTGCCCATGAAAAAACATGCTCCTGAAAAAAATTTACGCAACCAAGTGCTTCCACTTTTCTGCCTCTACCTTCAAAACTGAAAGGGGCACATTGAATTTGAAGCCCTTCTTATTTTTAGTCCCTGATAGGCTATTATCGTGCGTAATCCAAATTTCAATACTCAGTTGCCTCAAAAAGCTATAAGCAAAAAACTGTCAATATTGAAAATGACAAAAAAACAGTACCGCTATTTTGATTGATGATAGTTTTGAGTATTGGAGGGGCACATTAATTTTGCTCATACCTTTAGAATCTCCGTCTCAAAACCAACATTCGGTTTGAATTCCATAGCGTTTCAGCGATGCCTCAAAATTTTATCGAAAAAAAAAAAAAAAACAAAAAAAAGAAATCAAGGGTATCGCTTGAAAAAGTGTAAAAATCGACGTTTTTCACGTTTCGAAGTTCTGCAAAAACTTACTATCAACTTTCTTAATTTTTAAAATTATCACATCCGATAGTCAAAAGGTCAAATTTAATGCCCTTGTACTTTTTTCTGGCCTTAAGTTTTTTACCCGTGTGTGAAACCCGATTATCCAAAAAATTAAAAGTTATTGGGATTTGCCCATATAATAACATATATTGTTCTTAAAATTACCTTCAAGAAAGAGTGTCAAAGTTCAATTAAGACTTGAATTTCCTTTAATATCCCAGTTTCAACACCTTTTCAATGCACTTTTTTTACGAAACTTAAACAAAGCTTTTACAAAAGTTCTAAATTAAGAGAAAAAATATAAATAATATTAAATGTAACACCGAAACTAACGATCTCTTATTATGCGTAAGTAAATTTGCCAGCAACTAACTGCAAAAGTGGAAATTGACAAGGCGGCAAAAGTGTAAAGTTAATTGTAAACTTTTAAGTTCGAAAAACAACAACAAAAGAATATGTAAAGCGTGCTTGTTTCTTAACTTACCAGTAAAGCTGCCAGACATGTATGTGTATGTGTGTACTAAAGCTGCTGTTCATCAAAATTGTGTTCGTTTTTCTGGCACTTATTCTAAGTTCATGTTTCTTAGCCTTTAAGCAGGCGCCCTTGTTGTTTGTGAGTTTTCTTTTGATTTAGCTTATTCGAATAACTTGCTTGATTAGCTTGTTTATGCATTTTACAGTAATAGCTGAAGAAGAGGTAAGGATATATATTCGTTGCTTATAGAGTTAGATTGAACGGACTGGGTCGAAAAGTTACATTCCTAGCCCGACGCATAAGCCACCAATGGATACTTCTGCAAGATCATTTAAAAACGTGTTAACAAGGACAGCCAAGATCATCATATTAAGTGCCTCAATATATCTACAGCTACGGCAGAAAACGTAAAGTTGAACTGGCCGTTCAATAAAGACCTCACATAGACTGAATGTGTCCATAGTGTTAATAAAAATTGGTTTGACGACAAAACGATGAACACAAATCAGACGGCAGGACTTATGTTATAGAATAACTCCGTCCTCTTGGCAAATACTAGAAGTTTTCTAGGACCTAGCTTAATTGCTGCCCCGCGATCGGGCAACTCTGCCGCCACTGACAACTGGAGCCTTATGTAGGTTTCACTACTAATATTTCGGTCAATTAATATTAAATTTAAGATGAAATCTCCTTTTGTTTGAATGAAAACAATTCACAAGGAAATATTTTATTAATAATTCAACCATTGAAAATTTTTGAAATAAAACAAATCAAAAAAAATGAAAATAATATTATTGTATAAACATAATATTGAATCACAAAGTATATAAAGTTAAAGTAAAACTAATAGTATATTAAAAAGAACATTACACCTTGACCTGGCGAGCGCAGAACAGAAACACAGAACGTGCTCAACCGGTTCTTCCTGCAGCTCGCACTTAATACATCTGCTTTAAACGACGAGGCGTAACTTAAAGGCATGTGACACCAGAAGGCAGGTCGCCCACTTAGTATTAGTCTTATTTCTTCAGAGATATGAGCCACTAATCGTACTGTTCACGTATTTCTTGTTTGATGGCTTATATGCACCTTCTGTCTCCTTTTGATTTCTCCCAAACGTATTTGGATGTCTACCGTTGATTCAGCGAGTGCTGCATCCTCCTATGTCAACTTATCGGCCTTTTCGTTACCTACTATCCCTTTATGACGTGGAATCCAGTAAAGATGTTTGGTTCGGCATGAGCGAAGTTTTTCCAGTGCTTATTTGCATTCCAGAACACTTCTTGATGAAGTACTGTGTGAGATTATTGCCCTAATCACCGCCGTCTGACTACCAATATATATATATATATTGACTCTACTACAGCTTAAGCACGCTACCTCCAAAATAATTTCCGCCTGAAAGATGCTGCAGTATTATAGCAGCCTGTAGGATCTACTTATTTCTGGATCAACACAGTAAACAGCGTAACCGACCCTTTCCGTTAATTTGGAACCATCGGTATGCACGTGTAAATAATAGGCTAGAGATGAATATAAGAGTTTAGGGTCTCTAATCTTGCATCAACCTGTTGAGAAAAAACACTCGCTCTCTGTACTCGTTGAACTTCATTTTATAGTGGTGTTATAGTCAGTGACGTTTCCCCTTAGCAATGATGCATTTTTCGAAGTCACCTGCTTACGATGCGCCTCAGTGTATGATATAATGATATTTAATTACATTAAGTAATCAATAATACTTAAAATTATAAATTTTCTGTATGAACCAAACGACTTCTTCATTACTTAAGACTTTTTCACAAATTTATTTAATTCACTTAAGCCCTTGAAATAATATGTGGTGTGCTTTGAAGCGTGTAAATGAAATTTTAAGAATGGGGAAGAAGCAAAAAAGCGAAACAAGAGAAAAAAGCCAATACATTTGCTGTCGAAGAAAATCTTTCGCCTAGCGGAAAACGAAATTTAATTGAAAATTTTTAATGCCAGCAAGTAGAGCATGCAGTCAATGTGGAGAAACTAACAATTGGCGAAAAGTAAAGCAAAATATTTTCAAATTTAGCGAATTGGATATCTGTGGTTGAAGTGGTTGACCATTGCCGTAGTCCACACACGCTGATAACCACATTTGTGAGAGTGCACAAAATTTCAGTAACAATTTTTAGTGCCTCTTTTTTGTTGCAATTACGAAAACGACCGCGAAACACGCTTGTGGTATGTAAGGAAAAAAGTTGGAATACAAAAAACAAGTAAGAAAGTTTAAGTTTGGGTGAAACCGAACATTGCATACACAGCTGTGCACTTGAAACGCTAAACTGGACGTGGTCCTTATCCGACTTTGATTATATTCACTCAGTCTATAAAATTTGGCAGAGATAGTGTCTCTGCCAAATTTCAATGTAATATATTTAAGGGCTTTTGATTTACGGCTTGTTAAACTTCCAAATTTTCTCCTTCTAAATGTGGGTGGTGCCACGCCCATATTCCAAAAATTTTTGGAAATTATGTTTTGCGTCATAAAACCAATCCACCTACCAAATTTTATTAGCTTAGCAGGACTCGTTTTTTAGTTCTCACTTTTTCTATTTGTCTAAATTTTCGATATCAAAAAAGTAGGCATGGTTATCGTGCGATTTCGTTTATTTTCAACACCAATCTATTTTGGGTCCAGATAACTCCGTATATCGAAGCTGGTGAAGATATCTCAATATTTGCTCAAGTTATTTTGTTAACGGACAGACAGACGGACGGAGGGACATGACTTATTCAAATTTTTTTTCGATACTGATGATTTTGATATATGGAAGTCTATATCTATCTCGATTTCTTCGTACCTGTACAACCAACCGCTATCCAATCAAAGTTATTGTATCCTATGTACAAGTACAGCTGAGTATAAAAAACAAGTAAGGAAGGCTAAGTTCGAGTGTAACTGAACATTACATACTCAGCTGAGAGCTTTGGAGACGCAATTGTGTTTTTCATGGATGCATACAAATGGTAATACTAAAAAGTTGAGCAACTGGCCTTTGCTATCTTTCTTGAGCTATCAATTCGTTTTATTTGAACATTTTTTTTTTAAATATTTAAAGAGTATTTTAAAAGGGAGTGGGCCTTAGTTCTATAGGTGGACGCCTCGAGATATCGCCAGAAAAGTGGACCAGGCGTGACTCTAGAATGTGTTTGTACGATATGGCTATCAAATGAAAGGTATTAATGAGGGCTTTAAAAGGGAGTTGCCCTTAGTTGTATATGTGAAGGCTACCGCTAATTTATTTATATATGTAATACCACGACAGTATTCCTGCCATGATTCCAAGGGCCTTTGGGCTGCAGAACTTTTCCATTTTAAAAAGTTTTTTCTAAAGTTATATTTTGCGTAAAAGAACCAATCCAATCACCATGTTTGAGCCCTTTTTTCGGATTTCATATAGAATTATGGCATTTTTTTTTCTTTTTAGAAATTTTCGATATCGAAAAACAGGGCGTGCATAGTCGGATTTCGCTCATTTTTAATACCAAGATAAAGTTAGTTCAAATAAGTACGTGAACTAAGTTCAGTAAAGATATGTCGATTTTTGCTCAAGTTATCGTGTTAACGGTCGAGCGGAAGGACAGGCGGTCGACTGTGTATAAAAACTCTGCGTAGCTTCAACCGATTTCGCCCATTTTGACAACAATTATCGTCATAGAAGCTATGCCTTTACCGTATTTCATAAGGATTGGTAAATTTTTGTTCGACTTATGAAATGAAAAGTATTCTAGACGAATTAAATTAAAAAGGGCGGAGCCACGCCCATTTTGAAATTTTCTTTTAGTTTTGTATTTTGTTGCACCATATCATTACTGGAGTTGAATGCTGACATAATTTATTTATATACTGTAAATATATGCAATTTTTGTTAAAATTTGACTTTAAAAATTTTTAGTAGTTTTTTAATAGGAGTAACGTTCCTGCCAAAATCCATCATGATATCCTCAACGACTACCAAATTACAGCTTGCAAAACTTTTAAATTACCTTCTTTTAAAAGTGAGCGGTGTAACGCCCTTTGCCAAAATTTTACTAATTTTCTATTCTGTGTCACTTTATCCGTCTTTGGTAATGAATTATCGCACTTTTTCGGTTTTTCGAAATTTTCGATATCGAAAAAGTGGGCGTGGTTATAGTCCGATTTCGTTCACTTTAAATAAAAAGATGAGTGCCCAGGAACTAACATACCAAATTTCATTAAGATACTTCAAAATTTACTCAAGTTATCGTGTTCACGGACAGACAGACAGATGGACGGACGGACGGACGAACATGGTTAAATGAATTTCTTTTTTCGCCCAGATCATTTTGAAATGAAATAAAATGAAATGAAATATATGGAAGTCTATATCTCTCTCGATTAGTTTATGCTGTTATGCGAACAAAATTAATACACTCTATGAGCTCTGCTCAGCTGAGTATAAACAGAAACAAATTAGAAAGTCCAAGTTCCGGTGAAACCAAACATTATATACATAGTCGTGTGCTTGAAACGATATTTTAGGCGTGGTCTTTAACCGATATTGAGTATCTTCACTCAGTCTATATAATTTTGCAAGGATAGTGTCTCTGCCAAAGTTCAATGTAATATATTGGACGGCTTGTTAAGTTTCCACATTTTCTTCTTCTAAATGGGGGTGGTGCCACACCGATATTCCGAAATTATTCGGGCGTTTATGTTTTGCTTCATAAACCCAATCCACGTACCAAATTGTATTAGCATAGCGAGATCCTTTTTTGAACTATCTCATTTTTTCTAATTTCTTAATTTTCGATATCGAAACAGTAGGCGTGGTTATTGTCCGATTTCGCTTATTTTCAATAACAATATAACCTATGTACAGGTAATTCCCTATATAGAATTTGGTGATGATATCTCAATATTTGCTCAAATTATTGTGTTAACGGATGGGCATACCGACAGACGAACGGACGGAGATGTCTTAGTAAAATTTTTGTTCGATACGGTACAACCAACCGTTATCAAATTAAAGTTATAATACCCCGTGTACAAGTACAGCTGGTTGTAAAAAAACATTGCCGATAATTGCAGTGTGTCATACCATAACTATACATTCTGTCGAGTACAATCCTTTGAGTATAACGAATTTGTTACGCCAGTACAACAACAAGAAACGTATTGTTGATTTAAGTACGATGAGTCAGATGGCGGATGAGCTGGCACGGCGTGGAGCGGCTCTTGATGTCTCAGGAGCGAAAGAGGTCCTTGCACCCCCGGGACTCATCAAGGGTCGCATCTCCCAGCACTGGTTGGGTGAGGCCAACAATAGGTGGAATCGGTTGCGGACCTGTAGAGTTTGCAAAAGCATGTGGCCACTATATAACGAAAAACTAACGGTAGTTGTCCTTAAGATGAACATAAGGGATATATCCATAGTAGTTGCGGTGCTCACGGCGCATTGGACAATTGGAGTATATGCGGCACGGATGGCACTGGAACACAATACCTCCCGTCGCAGCTGCAAGCGTCCGGAGGCGGAGGAAACGGTTAAGCATCTGCTGTGCGAATGCTCAGCACACTGTCGATGCAGAATAAAGTTTATTGGAAAGCCCTTTTTCGAAAGCCTCCCAGAACTCAAGGATGTTAGGGCGGGAGAGTTTCTCAAATTCATAAACTCCACGGCATGGTCATAGGGGGACGGGTTTTTCCCTGAGGCGCGTGAAAATGTTCATTAGTATTCTTACAACACCCTTTCATTGGTTAACTCACGAGTTTGTGGTATCAAAACGGCGCATGAGCGCTAATTGGAGTCAACTGGGACTCGCCAGTCCAACCAACCAACCACCCAACCAGATCAATGCCAGGAAGCAACACCTTTTAAATACCCCGATGCTGTTAGGTTGCCAGCAGCAAACAGTGTTTTCATCTACCATTTGCTTTTGGCCTTTTTTGGCGCTTGCATGATGTTGGTGTATTCCTCAGGCCACGACAGCTTGAAGCACAATAATTGTGTCTGTTTAAAGATTGTCATTGAAGAGAACTTATGTGGCTCACTATTATTCAACTTTGGCTATATTCATTTAGTTATAAAAGTGCGTTAATAATATACTAGGCTATGAATTAATTTTTAAAGCAATTACATATATACAATATACATCAATTACAACTGTTTGGATTATAAGTTAAAAATGACTTCAAGAATGTTCTTCCGTTATTGGGATTGCAACCCGCACCACTGCGCCAAGCTATGGAGACAGATGGTTTTATTGTGGATGATTATATGCTCAAGCTTGCAACAGAAGAGTTTTCCATTGCCTGTTTTTGTGTTGTACCAATAAATAGATCCGGTACGTACCGGTTACAACCATCGTTAAAGAACAAGCCCGACCATTTCGGGAACGATTTAATATGACCACCTTGTGCCCTCCTGAGCCATTCCGCCGCAGCCTCCTAGGTACGTGTGAAACTTGGGGTTGCGAGAGCCTCGCCTGCTAAAGAAACTGGATTCTTCACGGGTAGGTGAGGTTGACAATTGGGTTGATTTTACTATGCCCCTTGTAGGTATAGTTGAGCACAGTGCGCACAATTTTCAATTCTACTATCACCAAGTTTTAAGTGATGCCCAACTATACTTGGCTGTGCTGTTGCCGAGTCTGAATAAACATGTAGGTCCGCAGTTAAATCTTGAGTAGCAAAGGAATTGAAAAAAGTTGGAGTTGGGGTTCCAGATAAATTCTCAACAGAGAAGCAAGCAGAGATGTTATATGCAGCGACAACACAAGAAGTGAATGTAATGAAAATTTGCTCCGATGAGTTTGTTTAGGAAGTTTATCGGGGTTATTGTAATGCTCTAATTACGGCCGCACATAGGCGCGATGTAGTAGTGACCATCGGAAAAAATACTGATTTTGGAAATGACTAACAACTTTCTGACGGAGCGACTTTCGCACTTGGCGCATGCTTTGAAATCTTTTAAATTGTTAGGGAAGACAAAGTCAAAGCATATTCAATGGCTAGGGAAACATTTGTTTGAGAATTTTGTTACGGCTCTGAACTTACGCTGCAGTCGCGCCGAAACGCTGGTCATTCTAAAACATCATACTCAAGGTATTTGGATGCGAGACGGTCGGTAGCTTAATGCCATGGACGTATATATCCAAATTTTCCTACATATGCACGTCTACGTCGTAAAAAAGATCGCCGAGAACTTGGTCGTTGATAGTGCCATGTTATTAGAAGACCCTTCAGTGTAACCCCATTTAGTAGTATCCTGGGCTCATGGCCCGTTAAAGCAGCGTGCAAGATAACTCAGAAACGGTTTTTCTGAACAGATGCGCACCTCGGTAGTGAATTACTAAACAATCGGAGTGTATTTGTGCTATGAAGAGATTCTCAGAGAAAAAACATTTGCCGAAGGCGCAAATAAAGAAATTATTGGAAACTGCACACGGTGTATGGAAGTCGCAATAGACTATATGTATCTATACAATGCGGAACCACCGTTTGAGCAATAAGGAAGAACAAAAATTACATCAACAATCCATAAAGCTTTGATCATCGATCTATTGCCTGGCTTTGCCAAGGATTACACTGTTTAATAGAGACATTTCTTTCCTGTTTTTGTGGAAAAAATTTTCTCAAAAATGTTAATTAAGAAAAGTGCCTTACTAAACTCTTTGTTTAATTTTCAAATAGAGAAGGCGTTTCCATTTTTACTATTTTCTACTTCACATATGAACAACAACAATTAATTGCTGAATATTACAAATTTGTGTACATTTATTATCAACGCTTATGCTTTCAAGGAATTTTCAGAACAAACAACAATTGTTCAAGGAGCATAATTTGTATCACATACACATACATACTTAACGTGGTATAAAAAGTTGCGTATCGTGTACGTGTACATGTCTCTACCTTGAAATACGGACGTAGTTTTTGCATCAAGTTGATTTCTCGGATCAAGTTTTCAAATTTTGTCCTGAGCACGATCTGTAACTTCCACATCGATTCACCTTGTCAAAATTTGTTGCCCCTGTTTGTATGAAGACATTATCTGCTTTTTTCTCGTGTACATATTTTCTTCATTTGTTCGTAATCTACTTCATTATTAACATTCTTTGGCATCTGTAAAGACAAGATAAGGAAAAAGCTTTAGTACCAGATAATAAAGAGGCATATATGTAATATATAGGTGTAAGCTTACGAAAATAGAGTTTTTAAATTAACTAGGGCACGCTCATTGCTATTTGTAAGGAGTTCTGTCGGCTTCTTATCGATAAAAATCGATACCAATAAGTTATTGCTCGATTATCGTCGTACTATCGAAAGCGAAGTTATAGTCGAATTTTTGAGTATCTTACCCACGGGTTACAGATGAATCATCGACTTAATGTTATATACTCCATAAAAGCCTATGAGTCGTCGACAACAAATCGATTGCGTGCCGATAAAAAATGGTAACACTCTGATAAGAAATCGATAACTTCTCGATTACAAATATAAAACTTTTCGGTATCAAATCGATAACTTTTTGTTTATATGACCATGACTTTTCGATAAATAATCGATCATTTTTAGATATTAAGTCGATAACTTTTCGAAAAAAACCGTCTTTAAGTAATCGCCAACTGTTCGAGAACAAATTGGTAACTTGAGATTACGAACTTATAGTTCAATGATACATTTTGTTATATATTGCGGCGAATGTTCGCAATTTCGATGAGTCACTGTGATGCTAGTAAATAAATGCACAACAACAGCAAAGTAAGAAACCACACATATGTACATGTAAACATCTAAGCGAGCAGCCACGCATACATGCAAACCGTGAAGCTAACAGCAAAGAGAATATTTTACACTCATACATGTAGGCATCAGATAAAGCAGAATTTATTACTCACACACACACGCATATAACTAGAAGATAAAACGTGAATATCAGATACATACAGGGGAAATAAATAAGCAGCTGCTCGAGAAGGTTGTTTGTGAAAAGTCTAGACCCTTGGAGAGATATCCGAACGAAGCAACAGAGAGTATAAAAGCGGCGTAAGCTGAGGAATAATCAATCAGTTTCGTTTAAATACGCTATTAGTGAAGTATGCGATAATTGTAATTGTGAAGTACAAAGTTGTCTAAAAAAGAAGGTTTTGCTATACCGAATATTTGAGTTATTTATACGACAGTTCAGAGATACAAAAGTTAACAGGAGCTGCAAAATAATCAGGAATTTTCCAATATAAATAAAATAAACAAACAGATAGTACATTGATAACAAATCGTCGATAGGAAATGGATAACACAATACATACAATGCAGTCGATAACAAACCGATAACTCAGCGATAAAAAACTGTAAATATTTCGGTAACAAACTGATAATGCGCCATCCGGTTTCCTTGATTTATCTTATAAGCAACGGTGTTATCATCCAGATCGACATAGCTATTATTGTGCTGCTCTTTTCCTCATCCTCTTTTTATTATTAAACGGTTTTATTTAGCTTGAATTGACAGGCACAAATTTTGTAATTGAAATTTAAGTAACTTCCCGATAAGCTATAAGCTTGAAACTTGGAATATAGTTCAGAACTCGATGACAATGCAATACTAGGAAAAACACTCCAATAGGTGGCGCATGGAAATATTTCAAAAAATCGTATTTGTGGTCCGACTTGGTCCATATGTGTTCCAAATATACATGAATAGAATAGAGTTTCGTCGGCTCAGATTTCGCTTATATCAAGTCTACCACACACATTGTTCCTAATTCACGCTCTAGTGCAATAACTTTAATTAATTTAATAAGCTAACTTACTTATAAGAGGCAAGATTACTTGAGACAATTTGCTTAAGCCTGGCAGGCTTATTTCGGCTAATTTCTAAAAAGAAACCACCATCCAAGCGGGACATCTGAAGTTATCGATGGTCCGAGGAGAGCTGAATGAAAGCACTTTCATTACCGCCATACAAAGACCTAAACTAGGAATCAAAATTTCAGCATTTTCTCTTCATCGATGCAACAGGTAGGAAGCCCCTCGCCTACGTGCTTCTTCTAAGATATAAAGTGATACAACCATTGCTTTTGTACTCGAGTCCTTCAAAATAAGTGACGAAAGTTTGCATCATCACACCGTTTCCTATTCGCCTCCTTTAATCTGTGAACCCACGAGTCATTTTCTAGGTTCGCACACAGGGATCTAATCCTAGGACAAAATGCATGTTGAAACAGATGGTATATTAAAAGACTCGATGCTTAGTATAAATGTGCTACAATCCCAAAATGTCAATCCATTTTGCCATTCGTATTCGAATGTAGTGATGTGTAAGTATTTCGTACAAATGCAGACATTATTCATACGCCCTGGTGGGCAAACAAGTTATAAATCGTTTGTGGAAGTGCATACATATATGAGGAGCTTGGTAGCACGAAGATTATAAATGTTATTTTTGCACATACGAATTCACATATTCATATCTTTATTCTTGTATCGTTCGAATTATATGTACTTAATTTAACATTAACACGCTAAACAAATATTTCTGCCATCTTTTACTACCATTTTTATCGTCGCCAAATTTATATTTAACAACTTTAAGTGCACCTCTTTCGAGAGGTTAATGGTTTCTTACGATTGCACTCCAAGTTCATTGGTTTTTATTTCCGTGGGAATAATAAAGATGTGGGTACATGTGGAAATGAATAAACGAAAATTCATATGTGTATTAATTATATAGCTGTAAAATGAGGGCTCTGCCGGATAGAGATTTTGCTGTTTAACCGGTATGCGGATAACTATAATCCGGCAGGTTCGTTTATTTCTCTTTTCATGGCTACTGTAAAACGTCGCGGGATCTGATCGACGTCATGCCGTATTGTACCTAACCCCATTCTTGTAGGGCGATAATATCTGTTTAGGTTTAGATATTTTGTATTGCATATCCTTAAGTTATAGTCCGCTGTACCTATATTTATATAATCGCTCAAATTTCAATCAGTTTCTAATAAAACCTTTTGTTAATTTCAGACTTGTATTGTTACAATCAAGGGATACGGCCAACCTTTTCAACTTGGAGGTGTTACACCGCCCTTTGACATGGCCGTGATTAAAAAAATTTTTTTAAAATATAGCATGCTTTAACCTACATAAATCTCCCCTACATATAATCTGATGTTTTCAGTACAATGATTTTTAGCCGCACCAACTTTTTCACCAAACTGAAATTGAATTACTTCATCTGCTCTAGGGCCAAAGGTATATTCATCGTTAAGTGAATTATGACGTAAGTTTTAAGTTGCTGAATGCGATTTAAATAAGACCAATACATTGAGTGAATTAAAGGGTACCATAAACATACAGCTAATTCCGACGAAGTAGCCAACATCTATATTAACCTTGGTCGATTTGTATGGACGAAAGTTAACCGATATCCTGCCATCGATTTTTCGATACAATTTGGGCTCAGGAAAAAAAAAGTTCCACTACACATACCCAAAAAAATAATTTTCGACAAGAGGAACACACTCTCCCAGGAGGAACTCACTCTCCCTATGGAAACGCGGGTCACTCTAGGTTAACTTCGATCTGTGTACTGTAACAAGTTTAACCCTTACTTATCCAGAATCAACCACAAGCAAGCAGCCACACATACATGTAAACTGCTCAGCTAACAGCAAAGAGAATATATATTTCACATACATACATGTAGGCATCAGATAAGAGCAGAATTTATTACTCACACATACACACGAATAACCATAAGACAAAACGTGAATATCAGCTACATACAGGAGAAATAAATAAGCAGCTGTTCGAGAAGGTTGTTCGTGAAAAATCTAGACCCCTGGAGAGATATGCGAAAGAGGCAATAGAGAGTATAAAAGCAGCGCAAGCTGAGGAATAATCAATCAGTTTGATTTAAACACGCTATTCGTGAAGTACGGATAATTGTAATTGTGAAGTACAAGGTTGTCTAAAAAAGAAGGTTTTGCTATACCGAATATTTGAGTTATTTTTTCGACATTTCAGAGATTCCAAAGTTAACAGGAGCTGCAAAATAATCAGGAATTTTCCAATATAGAAATTTTTAAAAATAAAATAAAAAAATAAATAAACAGATAGTACACCGATAACAAATCGTCGATAGGAAATGGATAACACAATACACACAATGCAGTCGATAACAAACCGATAACTCAGCGATAAAAAACTGTAAGTATTTCGGTAGCAAACTGATAATGCGCCATCCGGTTTCGCTGCCGACTTTTTTTTTGGTCCGGTTTTGACTTCCAATATTCCGTGTTCGTTTCCTAACCTTTCTATTCCGTTCCCTTCCTTCCCTTTCCTTCCTTCCCTTCCCTGCCTTGCTTTATCTTATAAGCAACGTTGTTATCATCCACATCGGCATAACTATTATTGTGCTGCTCTTTTCCTCATCACCTTTTTATTATTAAACAATTTTATTTAGCTTGACTTGACAGGCACAAATTTTGTAATTGAAATTTAAGTAAATTCCCAATAAGCTATAAGCTTGAAACTTGGAATATAGTTCAGAACCCGATGACAATGCAATAATAGGAAAAAACCCCGATAGGTGGCATACCCATGTTGTAAAAACGTTTGGGGATAACAGTTTTTTGCAAAAAAAAAAAAAACCAAATATTTTTTGGGTTTTGGGGAGTGATTTGGTCGACAAATTTACCCTTGCGCCATTTTTTTTATCGCATGCTCGAAAATTATTTTTTTGGGTATGCGTAGTTGAACTTTTTTTCCTGAGCCCAAATCCTATCGAAAAATTGACGGCGCGATATCGGTTAATAAATCCACACAGTCTAATACACATATTTATCCAGTTTAAAAAATAAAAAAAAAAAACAAGTAAGGAAGGATAAGTTCGGGTGTAACTGAACATTACATACTCAGCTGAGAGCTTTGGAGACAAAATAAGGGAAAATTACCATTTAGCAAAATGAACCTATGGTAACCCTGAAATGTGTGTTGTACGATATGGGTATCAAATGAAAGGTGTTAATGAGTATTTTAAAAGGGAGTGGGCCGGAGTTCTATAGGTGGACGCCTTTACGAGATATCGCCATAAAGGTGGACCTGGGGTGACTCTAGAATTTGTTTGTACGATATTTGTATCAAATGAAAGGCGTTACTGGTTCTTTAAAACGTAGTGTGCCTTAGTTCTATAGGTGGACGCCTTTTCGAGATATCGCCATAAGGGTGGACCAGGGGTAACTCTAGAATGTGTTTGTACAATATGGGTATCAAATTAAAGGTATTAATGAGGGTTTTAAAAGGCAGTGGCCCTTAGTTGTATATGTGAAGGCGTTTTCGAGATATCGACCAAAATGTGGACCAGGGTGACCCAGAACATCATCTGTCGGGTACCGCTAATCTAATATATAAAATTCTTCTGTCACGGTGTTAGAGGCTTAACTCCTCCGAAACGGCTGAACCGATTCTCATGAAATTTTGTGTGCATATTGGGTAGGTCTGAGAAGAGGCCAACGTCTACCCTTTTTTTCGCTACGTGCCTAGGGTCTTGAGATCAAAACGTGGACCCTGGTACCGCTTGAATGTGTTTATACAATATGGATATCAAATGAAAGCTGTTGGTGAGTGATATAGTACAGGATAATTTTCATACCCCTGGGTGACTAGCGTCTCGAGATATAGGCCAAAACGTGGACCCGGGTACCCCTACTGTTGGTGAGTGCTATTGTACAGGATAATTTTCATACAGCTGGGAGGCTAGGGTATCGAGATATAGCCCAAAACGTGGACCCGGGTACCCCTAGGATGTGTTTATACAATATGGATATCAAATGAAAGCTGTTGATGAGTGCTTTAGTACAGGATAATTCTCATACAACTGGGAACCTAGAGTCTCGAGATATAGCCCAAAACGTAGACCCGGATACACCTAGAATGTGTTTTTACATTATGGGTATCACATTGGAGCTGTTGCTGTGTGCTATAACACAGAGTAAGTTTTACACCCCCCCTGGTGACTACGGTCTCGAGATATAGGCCAAAACATGGACCCGGATACACCTAGAATGTGTTTTTATATTATGGGTATCAAATTGAAGCTGTTGCTGTGTGCTATAATACAGAGTAAGTTTTACACCGCTGAGTGACTAGGGTCTCGAGATATAGGCCAAACCATGGACCAGGATACCCCTAGAATGTGTGTGTATTATGGATATCAAATGAAAGCTGTTGCTGAGAGCTCTAAAGTTCAGTGTGATATTCGATTTAGTCGGATCAACCTGGCAAAACTGATAAATATGCATGCGAAGCCGAAATAAAGAAAAGAATTAGTAATACCCACATACGTCCTATTCGATTTGCCTGAAATTTCGTATATAAATTTTCCTATATTGGTATTTACGATGCTTTTTTCCGGGAAGTATACCAGAGACGGACTGTGACTGGGACTGTGACTGAGACTCGGAGTGAGACTGGGAGTGAGACTCGGAATGGGACTGGAACAAAATACATACCACCCTCTGGGACTGGCAATAAGAGATGAAGAAGAAGGAGAAAAACTTGAGAAAAGAGAAAAGAGAGAAGGAGACTGAGAGAGAGATAGAATCAGACGAAGATGGAGTTGAAGACGAAGGGAGGAGTGAAAAAAAGGCTAGGAAAAAGCAGGGCAGAGTTAGACGGAAAAAGCTTATTAAAATGTATGCAGATAGGCCAAATTTAGGGCAGAACAACGTCTGCCGGGTCTGCTGGTTTATTTATATAAGTAATACCACGAACAGTATTCCTGCCAAGATTCCAACGGCTTTTGATTTCGCCCTGCAGAAATTTTTTAGTTTCTTCTACTTAATATGGTAGGTGTCACACCCATTTAACAAAGTTTTTTCTAAAGTTATATTTTGCGTCAATAAACCAATCCAATTACCATTTTTCATCTCTTTTTTCATATTTGGTATAGAATTATGGCCTTTTTTCATTTTTCGTAATTTTCGATATCGAAAAAGTGGGCGAGGTCAAAGTCGGATTTCGGCCATTTTTTATACCAAGATAAAGTGACTTCAGGTAAGTACGTGAGCTAAGTTTAGTAAAGATATTGCTCAAGTTATCGTGTTAACGGCCGAACGGAACGACAGACGGTGGGCTGTGTATAAAAATTCGGCGTGGCTTCAACCGATTTCGCCCATTATCACGGAAAACAGTTATCGTCATAGAATCTATGCTCCTACCAAATGTCACATGGATTGGTAAATTTTTGTTCTACTTATGGCATTAAAAGTATTCTAGACGAATTAAATGAAAAGGGGCAGAGCCACGCCCATTTTGAAATTTTCTTTTATTTTTGTATTTTGTTGCACCATATCATTACTGGAGTTGAATGTTGACATATTTTACTTATATACTGTAAAGATATTAAATTTTTTGTTAAAATATGACCTAACAAAATTTTTTTTTTTAAAGTTGGCGTGTTCGTCATCCGATTTTGCAAATTTTTATTTAGCACATATATAGTAATAGGAGTAACGTGCCTGCCAAATATCATCATGATATCTTCAACGACTGCCAAATTACAGCTTGCAAAACTTTTAAATTACCTTCTTTTAAAAGTGGGCGGTGCCACGCCCGTTGGCCAAACTTTTACTAATTTTCTATTTTGCGTCATAAGGTCAACCCACCTACCAGGTTTCATCGCTGTAGCCGTATTTGGTAATGAATTATCGCACTTTTTCAGTTTTTCGAAATTTTCGATATCGAAAAAGTGGGCGTGGTTGTAGTCCGATTTCGTTCATTTTAAATAGCAATCTGAGATGAGCGCCCGGGAACCTACGTACCAAATTTTATCAATATAAATAAAAAATAAATGTAAGGCGCGATAACCTCCGAAGAGATCTAAGGCCGAGCTTCTCTTCCAATTTGCGTCGTGCTCCTCATAAAAAAAATCTTGTATTTATTACTTCAAATACAAAGCTCTGATTTCTATTTTCTATGTTCATCAACCTTTCGTACATTCGTACGCCCGATAACTATACTTTGCCACAGTTATATTCGTACGCATATAATTCACAATTTCTGCTTTCTTGCATTTGCCTTTTTTCCCCGCAAACCGCTCGTCCATTCGTACGCGCGATAGGCAACAAATTTTGGGCAACAACTATAACACGCAATTTGAAATCAACCACCGAAATTCACTTGCTCTGTCTTACTTTGTATGTATCACCGACCGATCGTCCATTCGTACGCGCGACATGCAACACAACAACATGCAATTTGAACACAAACGGATTTTAGTTGTTTCTTTGCTTGCAACTTACGATTTATAGCAACGCTTTCTGAACACACAAAAACATGACAATATCGTATGCAATTCAAATACTTTCCGTTGATACTGCTTTATCGATAATGCTTTACCGACGCTCGTCCATTCGTACGCTCGTAGGCAAACACAACAACAAAACATATGTATGTACATCAACTTTCGGTTTGTGTCTTATGTACAGACTTTGAACATGTCTACACTTGTCAGAATGTTGCATGTATTCTGATGCAATCTTCCTGAAACGAACGAATCTTCTCAAGAATTCGTTGTTTTACACACACACACATATTTTGTTCTATTATATTTCAATATAATTCACACTGTCACTGTGAGGCTATGCGGAGCATCTCACTTCTGAACTGAAAGAGTCTTTATTCAAGCTCTTTCGGGTTGTCAGGATTTTCTGGATTCCGATTAAATAAAAACGCTGCCGATTTATGCACATTAGCACATTATAACTAACAATTCATGTTTATTAAAGTTTAAAGTTAAATATAGGAAAATATGTGTGTTTAAATGAAATTAATTAAATGGTTTAATTTATTGAAAGTAAAATGAGTATTAGAATGATTTCTCTGCCTGTTGCCGAACCGACGTTGTTCACGGCGCGTTGTTCAAATCTAAACTGCCCTTTTGTCGCTGACATTGAGTAAGGGTTGCCAATTGATTATTATTCCGTTCATGTGCAGAGATGATGTATTTCGTAGGATTAATTACTAAGGTAGGGTCAGCCTAACCGTTGTATTATATTGACCATATATTAGTTTGCCTTTATATTATATTGCTCGTATTCTTAGGATGACCTTACACAAGTATATTCAATATTACCGTTTATATTAAGCCTTTTCCTTCCATCAGTACAACTTAGACCACTACGCGCCTCTGAGCTACAGCCATCTGAAGTAACAGCTTCCAGCGTTAAAAGATCTTCCACTTGTCTGTGTGCAGATGAAGAAATTTGAAAAATAGTCCCAAAACGATCTCGAAAAAGACTATGGAATTAATTCTTAACCAATTCAGAAGTGATCCGAAGATAGCCTTGAAGTGACAAAAAGAACTATACGGAAAGCAATTCAAAATAAGCCGGATATGATCCCGAAAAGATTTTGAATTAGCCCTTAAATGATATCCTAACCAATTCGGAAGTGATAAAGTGACAGTCTTCAAACAATCCTAAGAACAATCTGAAAACTTATTCGAAATGGACTCAAATAATTCCGAAACTAGGCCTTAGTTGATCTCCGTAGGATACTTTAATGATCCCGCGACAACTAAGAAGTGATTTTAAAACTTACATGGTCTGCAACCGAAGTAAAACTTGAAAGCGTCTCAAGGGATAGCAACTAGTCCTGAAGGGGATCTGCTGACTTGTATAGAATAAGCTCGACTTAAAGGAAGACTTTTTGATTTTAAATATCAAAATAGTCATTAGTTAAATGTTGGATTCACATAAAAAATTGTGTAACAAATAACTCCAATATTCAGTATTGCAAAATGCTCTTTATTTGGACTACTTTGGGAGTAGTACTTCACAAATTCAATTATACTTCACTACCCTCGTGCTTATATCACACTGATTCCTCAGTTTGCTCTGTTTTTATGCGCTCGTTTATCCCATTCGCATATTCTCCTTAGGTCCAGACGTTTCACGCACACGCCTTCTAGAACAGTTGTATCTCATGCTTGGTTATTTAGCTATATACATGTATATCTGTAGTTTATGGTTTTCTTCAAGCCATATGTGTGTATATGTGTAAGTAACAACTTCTGCTCTTACCTGCCGGCCACATAATCTCTCTGCTTCAATCTGCTGGTTATATGTATGGAATATTCTTCATTTCCCTGTACATAAGTGCGACTGCTTGCTTTAATGTGTACATGTACATAAATGTGGCTGCTTGCCGTTTTTGTTGTTGTGATTATTTACTAACAGCATAGCGATGCTAATATTCGCTACAATAGTTAAAATTTTTTTTTCCAATGGGAGAGAGTTCTACATATTAAATGATTTTAAATTAAAATAAGTAAGGAAGGCTAAGTTCGGGTGTAACCGAACATTACATACTCAGCTGAGAGCTATGGAGACAAAATAAGGGAAAATCATCATGTAGGAAAATGAACCCAGGGTAACCCTGGAATGTGTTTGTATGACATGTGTATCAAATGGAAGGTATCAAAGAGTATTTTAAGAGGAAGTGGGCCTTAGTTCTATGGGTGGACGCCATTTATGGATATCGCCATAAAGGTGGACCAGGGCTGACTCTAGAATTTGTTTGTACGATATGGGTATCAAATGAAAGGTGTTAATGAGTATTTTAAAAGCGTGTGGGCCTTAGTTCTATAGGTGGACGCCTTTTCGAGATATCGCCACAACGGTGGACCAGGGGTGACCCTAGAATGCGTTTGTACAATATGGGTATCAAACGAAAGGTGTTAATGAGTATTTTAAAAGGGAGTGGGCCCTAGTTCTATGGGTGGACGCCTTTTCGAGATATAGCCATAAAGGTGGACCAGGGGTGATTCTAGAATTTGTTTGTACGATATGGGTATCAAATTAAAGGTATTAATGAGGGTTTTAAAAGGGAGTGGTGGTAGTTGTATATGTGAAGGCGTTTTCAAGATATCGACCAAAATGTGGACCAGGGTGACCCAGAACATCATCTGTCGAGTACCGCTAATTTATTTATATATGTAATACCACGAAGAGTATTCCTGCCATGATTCCAAGGGCTTTTGATTTCGCCCTGCAGAACTTTTTCATTCTTCTACTTAATATTGTAGGTGTCACACCCAATTTAAAAAGTTTTTTTCTAAAGTTATATTTTGCGTCAATAAACCAATCCAATTACCTTGCTTCGTCTTTTTTTCGTATTTGGTATAGAATTATGGCATTTTTCGTAATTTTCGAAATCGAAAAAGTGGGCGTGCTCATAGTCGGATTTCGGCCATTTTATACCAATGCAAAGCGAGCTCACATAAGTACGTGAACTGAGTTTAGTAAAGATATATCGATTTTTGCTCAAGTTATCGTGTTAACGGTCGAGCGGAACGACAGACGGTCCACTGTGTATAAAAACTGGGCGTGGCTTCAACCGATTCCGCCCTTTTTCACAGAAAACAGTTATCGTCCTAGAATGTAAGCCCCTACCAAATTTCACAGGGATTGGTAAATTTTTGTTCGACTTATGGCATTAAAAGTATCCTAGACAAATTAAATGAAAAAGGCCGGAGGCACGCCCATTTTGCAATTTTCTTTTATTTTTGTATTTTGTTGCACCATATCATTACTGGAGTTGAATTTTGACATAATTTACTTATATACTGTAAATATATAAAATTTTTTGTTAAAATTTGACTTAAAAAATTTTTTTTTAAGTGGGCGTGGTCGTTCTCCGATTTTGCTAATTTTTATTAAGCATACATGTAGTAATAGGAGTAACTTTCCTGCCAAATTTCATCATGATATCTTCAACGAATGCCAAATTACAGCTTCCAAAACTTTTAAATTACCTTATTTTAAAAGTGGGCGGTGCCACGCCCATTGTTCAAAATTTTACTAGTTTTCTATTCTGCGTCATAATTTCACCACCAAGTTTCATGGCTTTGTCCGTCTTTGGTAATGAATTATCGCACTTTTTGTGTTTTTCGAAATTTTCGATTTCGAAAAAGTGGGCGTGGTTATAGTCCGATTTCGTTCATTTTAAATAACGATCTGAGATGAGTGCCCAGGAACCTTCGTACCAAATTTCATCAAGCTACCTCAAAATTTACTCAAGTTATCGTGTTAACGGACGGACGGACGGACGGACATGGCTCAATCAAATTTTTTTTCGATACTGATGATTTTGTTATATGGAAGTCTATATCTATCTCGATTCCTTTATACCTGTACAACCAACCGCTATCCAATCAAAGTTATTATACTCTGTGAGCTCTGCTCAACTGAGTATAAAAAAAAATTTTTTGTATTTGGTATTCTTTAAAATACGAATTCTACAAAATCGTTGCTACTTTGAAATGGTCGCATAATTTTTTGACTCACCCTACTACACGCAAGTGTATATTATAAATAGAACACAAGCCTACTTTTACCAATTTGCTCTTCGCTTTGCCAATGATTATGTAGGCCCTTAGTGTTGCTGTAAATGTATAAAGTTTTATGTTGTCACTCAGTCAAATCGCTATTCAGACTAGCATTTTGACAGCCTTTTTGCATTACTGAGTAATTTAATTATGTAAAATTAAAGGCGTGTGTTGAAACATCGGCAGGTTAATAAGTTTTGATCTGTGGGGAATTAAGTGAAGTGCACTGAGCTGTACGACCTCAACATCTAAAATATAGCTAATATGCATGTATATATTGAAACATATTGAATAATAAAGAGTTATCAATAAACTACGCCTATCTATGTTTGTAAGTATAAGTGCACTTATATAGAACCTGCTGCTACTAATTTTGTACAAATTACGTGTTTCGTGATGCGTGCTGCGTGTTGCATATCGCTGTCAGCCTTGGTTTAGTTCACTTCACTGATAGCTAATATTGCATATTTGACATTGATTGGATTTTTCTACGTCTTAATAAATATATAAAAGTATTTGCCCTATTAGAGGAGTGAATATAGGTAGTTTTGTTCAACTAATTATGAGCCGCTTACTAAGGCTTATGAGTGGTGACAGTCGGGGTGTATGGTTAAGCTGACCGGTCAGTAATGAACTCAAATAGACTGAATGTGTCCTTAGTAGGGGCGTATGAATAACAAATATTTATGCTCGAGATGTGGATTTTACTGCTCATTTAATTAGGGGCTTACGTTGTTCGAATATTGATTGACTTTGTACTTATATACGTATATATGCGTAGGACTTAGAAATACCCCAGCTTTTCTTTTTGTTATTGGCTCATCGGTTCAAAGCTTATGCGCTCTGAATGCTTATAAAAAAAATTCAGGAAATTCACCTTCTGATAACGTACGAATCACTCTCTCTCGAATAAGTTACTCAAATATTCAGTATAGCACAATGTTATTTATCGGCAACACAACTATGGTAGTAGTACTTCACAATTACTCACATACTTCACTTCCAACGTTTAAAATATAACTGAAACCTATTCCTCAGCTTGCGCAGATAGTATAATTCGCAGATGCCTCGTTTGCCTAGTTAGTTTAGGCTTTTCGCGAACAGCCGTCTCGAATAGTTGCGTATATATTTCTCTCATAGTTGGTTCTTAAGCTATATACATGGGTATGCGTGAGTAATGTCATATTCACTCTTCGTATGTGTGCCTGTTTCTCTTCTTCTGCGCCCTTAGATTAGCTGTTTACGTATGTGTGTATGCGTGGGACAAGCTACTTTGGACTAGGTAGGCAATTGAAAAGTAAAGTCCTCTCTCGGCGAACGAAAATCATACTCTACAAGTCACTTATCGTACCCGTCCTGCTATATGGGGCAGAAGCATGGACCATGACAACAGCAGATGAATCGGCTTTGGGAGTGTTCGAGAGAAAAGTTCTTCGAAAGATTTATGGACCTCTACGCGTTGGCGATGGCGAGTACCGAAGAAGATTTAATGATGAGCTGTACGAGCTATACGCAGACATCAACATAGTCCAGCGAATTAAAACACAGCGGCTGCGCTGGCTAGGCCATGTTATGCGAATGAAAGATGATGCTCCGGCCAAGAAAGTGTTTCTATCGGAACCCGCCTATGGAAGCAGAGGTAGAGGGCGGCCCACACTCCGTTGGAAGGACCAGGTGGAAAACGATTTAAACTCCCTTGGTGTAACCAATTGGCGCCGGTTGGCGGAGCGAAGGAGCGACTAGCGCGCCTTGTTGGACGGCCATAACCGTTTAGACGGTTAAGCGCCAATTAAGTAAGTAAGTATGCGTGGGTAGTTGATTCGCTTTTGTTGCGTATTTATTTACTACTAGCATAGTGACGTGTCGAAACTCCTAATATTCACCACAACATGTATACCGACTGCAGGGTTTCTCTTTTTTGGCTTACACTTGAAGGAATCATCCTACAGCAAGCGGTCTTAAAATACTCGTTGACTTTTCTTGTTGCCTCCAAATCAATAACTTATAAGAATAGACATAAGAAAATGCTTATATCTGTTTTGGGTTACAAAACAAGGTTGACGCTTTTAAAAGGGAACTTTGAAGTAGAGTGCAAGTATTGCGGTCATTGTATCATAACAATATGGAAAATAATGAAGACTCCAGCCACCCGAGCTCTGTAGATAAAAGGGTTCTAGTTTTTTCGTTCTCAGCAGAACCTAAACCACTGCGCTACCCCTTGATCTAGCCATCTGAAGTAGCAGGCTCTAGGAATGAAAGATCTATCACCCGTCTGTGTGTAGATGAACAATTTCAGGGGCCTAATCGATCTAAAAGCATTACCGAAGTTATCTCGAAGCAATCAAGAGAAAGCACCGAAATGATCCTGAAACGATTACGATACGAGGTACGATACCTCGAATTGAACAAAGCATTCAAAAGGTTAGCGGAGGGCTTCGCGATGCATTGTTAGCAGACATTGCATTCAAAAGGGGGACCTGAAGTACAGAAAAAAACTCTCCCAGCACGATGCTTTTTTGGTGACCTTTTTTATGTTAAATTGTAACTTAACATTCTGTTATTATCAGGGTTTGCAAATAATTATTATTTGTAAAAAATTTAACCCAAAAAATCATTCTCCCGATCTATTTTTGGTTCATGCAAAGACCATTTTGGGATCATTCGTGAACTCTTTAGGAAATAATTTGGACTATCTTCTTATCATTTTCGGATAATTTCGACTTTTCTTTTGGAGTATATATATATATTTTTGTTTGATAATTTCGGGACTATTTTAAGACGATATGGTGGTTTCATTTCTTGGCTACTATTTCGGGACTATTTTTTAAATTTTTTAGAAATGTTTTGTGACTGTTTTGATAATTAAGGAATGTTTAGGGATCACTTTGGAACTTTTTGGTATCCTTCAGAGGCGATGAAGAGATCATTTCCAAATTGTTCCAAATTGGTACGGCACAAAAGGGTGTTTTATCTCCCCTCCTCTGGGTCGTTGTAGGAAAGGAACTACTCCAACACCTAAAACGTTATGGCTCATGATAACAACCTATTAGTCCTTGTCAGGGGGAAACATCCGGTTACCTTGCGGAACCTTTTACAGGTATACCTGGATACGGTGGCTGGGCAGCCTGTATACTGTGGACGAGTGTTACATCCCAACAAAACTGAGCTAACTCTACTTAGCAGGAGGTACATGCTCACTGCACTCAAACTAGCCACCCCTGGTGTAATGTCACTAGTACTATCTGATGGGGTTAAACATCTTTGCGTTATACATGAAAGGGAACCTTCATGGAAGTGTAGTATAGCTGATAGAGATAGGAAAGTCCCAGCCAACCGTTCATCTAATTTTAAACGGCTATAAACTTGATTGAAATCTGCGGGCGGATCGATTAACACCAGCCTTGGCCTTAAACGAAATATTAAATATACACCTGGTGGATATTATTAGAGAGGAAGTCCAGGCTGTAATTAGACTTCGAGACGCAGGATTTTGACTTAGTAGCAATGAGCACTGAACAATTCAGAATAGCTCCGACTTTATCCCCAGTTGGACGGATTATGTGTCCCAGATTTTTCGCCGTCTGCTAACTTCACAACTTTTGTAACCTCGTAGAAGGTTGGGATGGGGAACACATTTGGGGTAGTGATGTGCTGAAATTGCTTGCTGATGAATCCAAGATGAATGGGAAGGCGGGGGCGTATTCAGAAACTTCTAAGCAGTAGTTACCGCTACAAATATGCGAGCTTCGTGTGCTATGTATATATATATACTAGCAGACCCGTCAGACGTTGTTCTGCCCTAAATTTGGTCTATCTCCATACATTTTAATAAACTTTTTCCGTCTAACTTTAAAGCTCTCGGCAACAACTTTCATTTGATATCCATATTACACACACATTCTAGGGGTATCCGGGTCCAGGTTTTGCCCATATCTTGAGACCCTAGTCACCCAGCGGTATAAAAATTACTCTGTACTAAAGCACCCACCAACAGCTTCAATTTGATACCCATAATGTAAAAACACATCCTAGTGTTACCCTGATGCTCGTTTTGGCCTATATCTCGAGACCCTTCACAAATAGGTATGAAAACTACCCTGTACTTAAGCACTCATCAACAGCTTTCATTTGTTATCCATATTGTATAAACACTTTCTAGGTGTACCCGGGTTGACGTTTTGGCCTCAATCTCGAGACCCTTCACCAATAGGTATGAAAACTACCCTGTACTAAAGCACTCATCAACAGCTTTCATTCGTTATCCATATTCTATAAACACATTCTAGGGGTACCCGCGTCCACGTTTTCGCTTATATCTCGAGACCCTAGTTACACGCGGGTACGAAAAATACCCCGTATCAAAGTACTCATAAACAACTTACTTACATTCGATACCCATATTGTACAAACATATCCCAGGATTACCCAGGTCCACGTTTTGATCTCAAGACCCTATCCAGAACGGGATAAAATTAGCCTATGTCTGTCTTCTGGTTCTAAGCTACCCCTCCACCTATTTTCAGCCAAATATGTTCATCCGTTACTTCCTCTTCAATCACTTTTTATCTATTAAAAAAAGCGCATCAAAATCCGTTGCGTATTTTTAAAGGTTTAAGCATTCAAAGGGACATAGGGACAGAAAAAGCGACTTTGTTTTATACTATGTAGTGATGTACATCCATACATACCTATATACCTACGCCCGAAGTTAAATAACGCAGCGAATGCTATATATGTACGTATGTGTGTGTCGCATCCAGCCTCACTCAAAAGCAATTAGCGCGGATAGTTCACAGCGAACAAACACACATACGCATTTTTTGATAAAAATGTTACTTTTGTTTAAATAATTTGGCTGATATAAGAAAGGAATCAAGTTTTTTTTTTGATGCAGATCGAAGGTAAATATTTCAAAGTTTTACTGAAAAGTAGAATTTTTTAAATCCATCCATCCGTTTATGAGTTATAGCTGTGTAAACAAAAATTTTATGATTTTTTGCTACATTTTGGCAATTTGCCACGCCCCTATAATATATACCTTCAAATTATATTAACTGTGCCATCTCACGTAGCTAAGCTTTCAAATGCAAAAAACCGTTTTAAAATCGGAGCATTCTGTGTGAAGTTATGTGCATACACGGCATTTAGCGACTTTATTTTATAAGATTTACAGATAGTTATACATATTTTTTCACTCGGGCGGTGAGGCGGCTATCAAAGCGTTCCAAAACTGTACGGTCGAGCGTAGTCAGCGAGTACCTGAAATCACTCGTGGGAGTAGTAAACAACTTTTCAATTAAAATTATTTGAATGCAAGATAATAGTGACATCGCTGGCGGTTATCACGCGGCCCGAGGCCGATCTAGCACATGCGTACTAGAGGTGAATGCCAGCTGAGACTTTGTTTGGTACAGTGTTCGTTACTTGCAGTCTGCTTTTGAAAAGGGACAGCTAAGCAAGCGCTGGGATGGTGTTGCGTCCGTCGTGCTTCACTGTACAGCATTTGCATTAAGGCGTAAATATCTCGGTGTGGGTGTATACGAATCTTCCTGGGGCATTAAGGGCATCGGTATATCCGTCGGTATAACGTTGTTACGCAGCGATTCATTCAATTATCATCAGTGTCGCTGTTAGTTAATGTGGCATCACAATGGATCGCAAAAGTATTCAAGTGAGTTGCTTGCAGCAAGTTGCAGCAGCGGCCAAACAACTTGACCTAACCTCGACCCCTGCTGATTTGATCATTTTAGAAGCATTCCGGCACTATTATCTTAAATTTGAATTTTTTTTTCGGACCTACTTCGAGATCATTTTGAAACTATTTTGGTATCGTTCGGGGCCTATTTCAAGATCATTTAAGGATTGCTTCGGAGTTATTTGGGATTGCTTTGGGGACTTCTTTGAGGTTATTCTGGAATTGTCTTAGGATATTTTGAGATCAAATAATTTGTATTTTCGGTACTACTTTGGAATCAGTTTGGGACTATCTGGAACTTCCTTATTTCAACATTGGCAGATAAATCACGTCTTATGCATTGAAGATGGTACTAGAAGTGGGAGCTGAAATGGGGTCGGGAATGTGTTAGGAAGTGGGAGGGGCAAGCGGAATGAGAAGGAAATGGAGGTAAAGGTAATAATCGACACGAATAAGAAATAAACACAGAGGAAGAGCGTGTGATCTTCCGGGTACATTCGTTTTTTTTTGTTTTTATAAAAGACTTAACAGTATTCAACAGAATCCAATTTTTTCAGCTGGATTCCGGCATAGAAATCATCCTTGAAGGTAACATCAAAAGCAACCATTACGAACCCTATAGCGAGCTCAAAATTCAGCTTTACCCACTTTCCTGGAAGAGAATGTGCAATAAATTATTTTCTTTACCAGAAGTAGTATCTTTCAAAAGTGAGTCTGTATGTAGAAGTCACGTATGCTGACAGACAATTATGCAATCGCTTGCCCTTATCAAGCTTAATACCTTTGATGTTCGTGATAATTACCTTGTCTGGATAACAAAATGCAATAGAGCAAGCTATGTGGAAAATACAGTTATCAAGCAAAAGGCAAATAAGACAGTGAATTTGCTGGCCAAAATCAAAATTCCGAGCAAAATGTACACTCAGAAATCAACGTAGCAGCCACTTACAAACATGCACACATACAAACATGCATATATTCAACATGCATACACACATACATACATGCTGATTATTGTAGCAGCATTACAATTACGAGTTTATCCCAGTACTCAAGTCAAAATGTAAGCTTTTCGTTGCGTATACGTAACCACTTCTGCTCATTTCTACTGCTCATTATCTTCATTGTTGTTGTTCTTCTTCTTCTTCACTTGGTGCGCTACGTCAATCTATTTTAATTGCAGTTGTTGTTGGAATGCCTATTGCTATTATCAAACATTGTTGCTTGTAGCAAAGGCTTGCTTATTTTGTTGTAGCTAAAATGTTACGTTGTTGTTGTTGGGGCTGCACTTTTATACTTAGCTGAGAAGAGCTCACAGAGTATATTAACTTTGTTCGCATAACGATACCCCGTAACGGCATAAACTAATCGATATAGACTAAACTTCTATAAATCACAATCATCTGGCCGAAAAAAGAAATTCATTTTGCCTTGTCCGTCCGTCCGTCTGTGTGTCTGTAAACACGATAACTTGAGTACATTTTGAGGTATCTTAATGAAATTTGGTTTGTAAGTTCCTGGGCACTCATCTCAGATCGCTATTTAAAATGAACGATATCGAAAATTTCGAAAAACCGAAAAAGTGCGATAATTCATTACCAAAGACCGATTAAGCGATGAAACTTGGTAGGTTGTTGTTGTTGTTGTAGCAATGCTCGCCCCACCTAATAGCCGCGACCGATCACAAATTGTCATCAATATCCTCTAACGGGAGTCCAAGGAAACTTGCCGCTTCAACAGGGGTGGACCATAAGGAAAGGGGTGTTAGAGGCGTTGGTTCCACATTACAATTAAAGAGATGGCAGGTGTCATATGGGGACACATTGCAAGCGGGGCATACATTTTGTATGTCGGGGTTGATTCTGGATAGGTAAGAGTTTATCCTGTTACAGTATCCAGAACGAAGTTGAGCTAGAGTGACTCGCGTTTCCCTGGGGAGTATGCGTTCCTCTTCCGCGAGTTCTGGATATTTTTCTTCAAGTACTGTATTCACCGGGCAATTCCCGACATAAAGGCCCGACGCCTGTCTATGGAGTTCGCCAAGGACCTGCTTGTGTTTTTTCGCTTCATACGGCTGGGTTCTCAGGTGCCGTATTTCCTCAAAATGCTTACGGAGATGACTCCTTAGGCCCCTAGGCGGTGCTGGTTCGTCAATCAGATGTCTGTTGGGCTGCCCAGGTTTCTGGGTATTCAACAGAAACTGTTTGGTCAGCATCTCATTTCTCTCCCTGATGGGGAGTCTTCTCGCCTCATTATGCAGATGGTGTTCTGGGGACATAAGAAGACAGCCCGTGGCGATTCTGAGAGCAGTATTTTGGCAGGCCTGTAGTTTCTTCCAGTGGGTAGTTTTTAGGCTTGGCGACCATATGGGTGACGCGTAGCACGTAATCGGCTGGCTAATTGCTTTGTATGTGGTCATAAGCGTTTCTTTATCTTTTCCCCAGGTACTGCCAGCAAGGGATTTGAGGATTTTATTACGGCTCTGAATTCTCGGAACAATTGCGGTTGCGTTCGCACCAAAATGTAGATCCTGATCAAACGTCACACCCAAGATTTTGGGGTGTAGGACAGTCGGTAGCGTAGTGCCATCGACGTGGATGTTCAATATGGTCGACATTTGGGGCTTCCATGTTGTAAATAAGGTCGCGGAAGATTTAGTCGGTGACAATTCCAGGTTTCGCGAGGCGAAAAAACTGGAGAGATCAAACTTGGTAGGTCGGTTAACCTTATGACGTAGGATAGAAAATTTGTAAAATTTTGGACAATGGGCGTGGCAAAAATTGAATATCTTTTCAGTATATAAGTAAATTATGTCAACATTCAACTCCAGTAATAATATGGTACAACAAAATACAAAAATAAAAGAAAATTTCAAAATGGGCGCGGCTCCGCCCTTTTTCATTTAATTTGACTAGAATATTTTACTATACATAAGTCGAACAAAAATTTACCAATCCTTGTGAAATTTGGTAAGGGCATAGCCTCTGGGACGATAACTGCTTTCTGTGAAAATGGGCGAAATTGGTTTGTAGCCGCGCCCAGTTGTTATACACAGGCGACCGTCTGTCCTTCCGCTCGGCCGTTAACACGATAACTTGAGCAAAAATCGATATATCTTTACTAAACTTAGTTCACGTACTTATCTGAACTCACTTTATCTTGGTATTAAAAATGGGCAAAATCAGACTATGACCACGCCCACTTTTTCAATATAATAATTTCGAAGAAAGGTAGCAAAGACAAGTTGCGCCACTTTTTAGTATTACCACTTGTATGTATCCAAAGAGACAATTTTGTCTCCAAAGCCTTCAGCTGAGTATGTAATGATCGGTTACACCCGAACTTAGCCTTTTTATTTGATGTTGTTGTGCTTATGTGACAAGACTACTTGTTGTAGAAATTGTAGCAATAATTGTTTGCAAAAAGCTTGCTTGCTTACTTATCTCAGCTGGTTATTACGGTCAACTTTCAAAGGAATTTGTTGATTCCAACTCGTCTTCTTCCTGCTCCTTCGCCTCTCTCTGCTTTTCTCTTGTCAATTGAATTGCACTGCTCCTCTTGTTGGTCGCATCTGGTTATTTTAATATTGCATACATCTACTACCCTATGCTTTTTTCTGTTTCTTTTCTTTTTCTTGTCTGCTTTCCTGCTTCCCAATCTTCCACTTCGCTTTATCCCAACTTCAACTGTTTTTAATTGAAATGTCAATTGTTGTCACACTGTGCAGATTAGATGACAGTCAGCACGTTTCAAGCGCAAATTGTTCTATGACTTTGCACATATTTGTAATATTCTCACTCCCATTTAAGGTCCTCCTTACCATTGGTTCGTGTGTATATCGCTAGTTGTTTACATTTTTCTGCTTAGCGTTTCGCTGGAGTCACTTGTCATTGCTATTCACGCTGCTTAACATAATAAAAATTCATAATTGCAATTTTGGTTGGCAATAATAACAGTTATGATAGCAAATATCATAGATGGGCACTTTCACTACTGAAACTCAATATCTGATCAGTTTTATATCTCGCTATTAATATCCTACTTTTCATTATTTAGATGGAGCATTTAATTCCAAATTATCCAGAGAGGTTTCAAGTTTTTGATTCAATCGAAAGTCTTCTATAAATTTATCGCAAGATTCACTTGGTTAACTTCTTTTAAATATATCGATCAGCGCGCCATCTACCTGATCTACTTGTAATGGGTATTGCCCTTCAGTTGGTCTTTCAGTCACGTTTACAATTTTAAGACTCTTACTTTTGAGATGTTCTCTAAAATCAATCGTCAGTTTTCAAATCTCATAGAAATTCAAAAATTAACTCAATTCGTATACCACTTGCCAGTATTTTTCTCTCTCAGTGTATTGTCTCTGTGCTCTGCAATAAGTGTGAGGTTCATGTTACTAGATCTGTGAGGAGTTTCTTAAATATTTATTGCATTGTTCTCCTGTTTGGATTTCCAACAAAGTGAAGCTTGTCTTTATAAATAGGCGGTACAAAATATCGTCGTTAAATATAGCGGGAAATAAATGGTGTCCGCCTTGATAAAATATAAGACCACACTCCTTGCTGCAGTTCTGGATAATAAGCTGAACTGGAAAAAGAACGTAATTCAGCGTCAAAATATACCGCATATTGCATCATAAACGTGCAAAAAGGGTATTTTCCTCAAAAATAGGGACTAACCCCCAATATATAAAGATGGAGTAATTCTATTTGGTGGGCAGCATTGAGCAAGGCGTCAAAACCTTAATTCGTTGGAAGCAATGCACAAATCCAGTGACGGCAGGCGTCTTGCAGGACTACCAGAACAACTGGACACTCTAGTATACTAAACAATTACCGTTTTCTTCCGCGAAGCACAGACCGCTATGCGACCACAATAGTTATAAACAGCAATTTCAGCGCAAACAATCGGCAAGAAAACCATTACTTTCTACTAAGGCTCTATAGCTCGAATTCCTTAAATTCCGAACTAATACTGTCGGCGCTCTTTTCAAGATATGTACAGAACCGTGTATACCACACTTGGGTCCCAAGATATAGGGTCATTGAAGGAAGCCTTGGTAAGTGGTACAAGCTGAGCGCTACCTTATTGGCAGGCATACAGAAAGGTTTGGAGTGTAGGAGTTGCAAAGACGAGTTCTGGCAAAAGCTGTGCAATCAAGCATAAAGTAATTCGATGATTCCACCTCATCATCCTCCATACAACTACAGCAGGATGGGGTGTCCAGCATATTGAGTCCTACCATGGTGGTGTCCGCCTAACGTTTGCTGAGCTGACTCGAACCCCAGCTATGGAGGAGCAAACCACAGGTGGCCAGCGTAATCCCGAAATTCCCACAGCCATCTTCATCCAGCTCAGTTGTACCAATGCAGGCTAAGAGATCCACTTGTTAGTTGCCTGGGATATCACTATGGCCCGGGACCCAGATAATCTTAATTATAAAATAGTTCGATGCAATCGCAAGCAACGTCAGGCACTCCCAGTCCACCCTCGATCATACTGTAGTTGAACTCAAGGCCTTGATATCCCCCTGGCTATCACAGTAGATACATATCCTTAGAGAAAATTTAACGGTCTACAAAAAGGTCCTGCAAGACCGTTCAGTGAAATTGTGAAATTGTATGCGATTCCCCATACGGCTTGTATGGAAAAACTGCAGTCGCTATGAGGCACTTCTAAAAATAAAAAGAAAATTGCCACGATCTACCCCCAAGGAGATCTAAGCCGAGCCTTACTTATGTAATTAAAACAACTTTTTTCTAAATTTTTGATTTTGCTTCGTCCGGTATTTCAAAACAGAACCTTCAGTGTGGTAGGCGGAGCACGGTACCACCACTAAAAAGAGATAAAGTTTTACAGGCTGTCTCTTTTGATATCCGGAACAATATTTTCGCAATACCAAGAGAAAAAAAGTTTAGTTTAGCCCACCCTAATATACGCAGTAAGTATTTATATACAACAACAATACTCATTGCATGTTTAGTAACAGCTGTTAAACGCAATAAACACATTCCAACAAACTCATTACTTGCAATGAATGCAAGTGCAAAAACATTCGATTGTGTTATTGTTGTTCTTGCTTTAGCAAATGGGGAATATTGGTTGCTTTGCGTGTGTGCAGATATAAGTATTTATATTTGTGTGCCTTATATTGGTATAATAGATGAAGCAATTACTGGAGTTCAGTGTCATCTATTAAATTTCAAAACCACATGTTGGTGTTTATATGATTCCGTTAATACATACATGGTATGTATGTAGATGTGGGGAATGTCGGTGGTGCTTAAAACCACATAAGTATAGGGCTTAGACAAGGCTAGGTTAAAGTGGCGACCGCGGAGGCACATTTCACTTAGGCCAGTATCAGTAGGTCCATTGTGATACCACAACCAAAAAAACCCTACTTTTCGAATCATTTCGAGGACCTTCTAAAGGCTACTAAGTCCTTTCATACTCCACGGCCTGAAGTAAGTTATTCAAAAAGGGAGCGCCCAGACAGCGCTGGCTGGTGCCACTTGACACTGGGCAGTTGCAGATGAGGTGATCCACGGTTTTCTTCTCTTCGGCGTCTTTCCAACTGTAGGGAACTCATAGACTTTCTGCATGCCTGCCAGTAAGGCAGTGGCAAGTTAGTTCTCTTACAAGTGTGGAAACTGTATCCCAACTTAAGCTATAAATATGATGTGCATACGGCAACAATCCTTAATCGGAAAGAGTCCGTACCCTAACAAATTGGTTTGCAATACAGTTTCCCTCAATATCCCTATGCCCCGGAACGAGGTATATACGTTCTATTAGGCCATTTCCAAAAGATCGGAGAGAGTTTAGTGCTAGCTCAGTATAGGATGAGTAAGAGCCACGGTTTTTATGCCGCTTGGCTGTCGCTAAAAATAAAGATTTCCTTGCCGAAGGTGTGTATTCCTATCTAAACTGCTACCTTCATTAAATCGAATGAGTCTTGACAGAAAAAGACTATATGGATCAAGTAGACTGAAAGAGAGGTGAGAGTGACGGCCCTTTAAGTAGACCCATCTTTCGTTCGGACGAAAGAGGGCTCATGAACGGTGAGAGGAATCGAGGAAATGGCGCTGAAGGTCTGGCCTATTAAGTAATATAGAGGAAGCACGGCGAACTAAGCTACTAGCTCACGCATATATTGAATGGACACTTTGACTTCAAAGAGAATTGGAAAATTCAGAACACGTAATGTTTCATTGCCAGCGTTTCTGGAGAGGAACCTTTCATACGGAATTCAGTTCCCCTAATGTGTAGGCACATAGTTTGTTGGACGGACCTGATAAAAATAACCTTTCTAATTATGACGATGAATGCTAAAAGGTAGTGCAGGAAAATGCGCATGCAAAGTTGTGGCGACTACATCGCCTTCCCCCGTGACGTTATGCATGGACTCATGAATTGGATTAGTCTGGATTCATGCGGCCACGTGAGGGCAGTGAGCTGCTACAACTTAGAATCGTAGGTGCTTTTGGAAATGCTACTTTCAACAGCGATGCACCGTTCCGACTGTACGGAATCATCCCTGCTGCGAATGTTTATCATGAAGTTGCTTCCCTCAACTGCTATGGCCGCACAACGGTATGTGCTTTGAGAAAGAAAACTATAAATGTTTAGTATACTAGAGTGCCCTGTGTTTCTTCTAGTCCAGCTATTATATTAATTTAAACAAATATTCTTTCGAGCTCAAGGGAATCCCATTTCTCAAAATATTCGTTCCTCGTCAGTTTTTCTTATTTGTTGCAGTAAGCTTTCCTATAAAAAAAATCGATTTTTACCAAAAAAAAAGTTTTTTTTTTATGCCACAAAAGATTGGGTTAGGTTGAATTGACCTGTTCATGAGTACCTTACAAGATTGTTTCTCAACCAAACTGAAAAATCCTATCAAAAACCAGAACCTATGTTATAAAATGACTCCTTCCTTTTTGCAAATACTAGAAGCTTTCTAGGACCTATGCCTTTTACTGCTTCTAGATCTGACAACTGTATCACTTCTAATAGCTGGCGTCTTAGCCTGGTAAGCGCAGGGCACGAGCACAGAACGTGCTCGATCGTTTTCTCCTCCAACCCACACTTTCTACATCTGCTGACACTGACCAAGCCTAATTTAAACGTATGTGATGCCAGAAGGCAGTGTACAGTCAGAATACCCGTCATATGTTTGCAGTCCTCTCTCTTTAATGATAGAAGCTATTTTGTTAATATAAGGTTGTAAGACATACACATAATCTTCGACACTTTAAAGCCCGCTCTTGGACCCACGCCTTTCCCGTTTGATCGATCATATGCAACTCTCGCCGTCTATAAATCTCGCCCTCTATTAATCTCGTCCGATCTAATTGGAAGGATTACAAATCACTCTGCGAGGGATGCGCCCTTTTTAGTTCGTTGATCCGATTTTTAACACGCTTATATTCACTTGTATGTAGGCTTGTTTGTAACTCTCTAAGTTAGGCGCGCAAAGCAGAGTTAGACCCATCTAGCGGCAATTATTGAGAACTCGCGGCAGTGGTTGAATAACTCGCTACAGAACGAGTTGTGCTTAATAGCGGAGACACGAACCTCTGTGCTACGGCGTGTTTTTTAAACTATATTTTTGTTATTTATTCCCATATTATTCCGTATTCTCTGGGACCCAATGTAGATGTAGGCTTCTCCCGATTCTTTCCGTGGACTGCTACCATCTGTTCCTGGAAGGGATTGAGCATGCCGCTCGCTACTTGTAAGCTCAATTTGAAAGGGATTTTCCTTAGAGAAGCGGTGTGAGATGGAGACATCTTGAATCCTCCTACGACTCTAAGCTCGTGTGGCCTTAATGCGACGCGAGACGCACAAGAAATTTCCTTCTTCTTGGAAGGGGGGCATATCTTTAGTGGTTGGACTTATAACTGGCCACAAAGCAATCGGGAGGCACGCGCAACGGCTGGGTGCTCCCTATTATGGTTACCGCAGGAGCTGCAAAGACGAAGAGGAGATAGAAACTGTCAAGCATTTTCTATGCGATTGTCCCACGCTTTGGCACAAGAGGAAGAAATCTCTGGGATCTCCCTTCTTTGACGATCCTTGTGATCTGGCTAAGTTGGAACCTAAGAAATTCCAGACGTTTGCTGTATCGACCTGTGGGCTTGAGTAGGGGAGAGATCCACGTAGTATCAGAATGGAACCTTTTGGGCCTAAGCGCACTGGAGCTCGCAACGGTGGCCACTCTAACCTAACCTAACCTACCATCTAACACTTTCTTAGATGATGTGCTGTGCCAGTTTATTACCTTAATTGCTGCTTGGCTGTTAATATTAAAGTTGTCACGGCTACAGTTTAAGCTATTTTCCTCCAGTGTTTCTACTGCTTTGGTTACGGCTAATACTTTCGCCTGATCACTGCAGCTTGTAGAATCTGTTTGCTTTCGGATCAGCACAGTATACCGCACTTCCTACTCCTTCCATTACTTTGGAACCATCATGTGTACACATTTATCTCCTCGGGCGCCATTTGAGCACCCTTGCGCCAACCTGCCAACTCTATTGTGGCTCTAAGAGCGCCTTCAATTTGGAGATACGAAATTAAGCAGTCCGTTCGACCTGTAATTGATGACGCACTGCCGCGCTCAAGCTGCCCCAAGGCACTGAGTTTCGTTGCAGTTGTTGACGCTATCTTGTTTGCCACCAGGTCTGCAGGTGAAGTGGCATACAGTGCAGCCGTCGGGGTTATTTTCAGGGCTGTCGTAAAAGTTTAAGTAAGAAACATTCTATTTCTCTGGTATGACATATTAATCTATTCATAATATTGCTTCAGAAATATTCTGCACAACTACTATCATAGCCACGTTGCTTGCATGTCAAGTTAATTCGCCAGTTCTCAGTAATTTGTATTAAGTTTGTATGGCAGCAACACACACTCTTGCAACATTGTAAGCCATCATGTTAGTTGCAGGTATGTAATACGTGAATACTAATTATGTAGTTGCAGCTTAGTTGGCGTGTAATATGCCATCGTGCAACAAGCGACAAAGATAATTTCTTTGTATGTTAGTGTGCATAAGTGACAATGGGCGTATGTGAGAGTGTGTGTGCTGTAGCTTGTTGCTCAATCATTTTCATCATCTAATTTTAGCATACGCCAATGTGATTTCGCGCAACAACAGTGTTTATTATGCAATAAAAATTATTGTTGAGTCCGCGTGTTGCAATTCGTGGTTCGTCTTCCACGTAATCATAGGAAGATTAAAAAAAATAAATAAATGTAAGGCGCGATAACCTCCGAAGAGATCTAAGGCCGAGCTTCTCTTCCAATTTCCGTCGTGCTCCTCTTGATTTTTCCCTACAAATTGGCCGGACGGGACCTACATGTTTTATGCCGACTCAGAACGGCATCTGCAAGGCAAATGAGTTTTCACTGAGAGCTTTTCATGGCAGAAATACAATCGGAGCGCTTGCCAGACACTGCCGAGGGGCGACCCCGCTTAGAAAAATTTCTTCTAATTGAAAAATCTTATTTCTAAAATTTTGATGTTGCTTTGCCCGGGAGTTGAACCCAGGGCATACGGTGTGATAGGCGGAGCACGCTACCATCACACCACGTTGGCCGCCATAGGAAGATTGCATACCTGAAAAATAGCAATACTGCAGTATATCGATTTCTACTGAAAGTGGTCAGTGGTAGTGATTTCCATAACTGTGTCATATGGATGCGCTTGATAGAGTTTCACTTGTTTTTGTTTTTACTTTTTCATCAACTACTAGAAGGGTAACATCAATCAACACCACAAATGAAAAGATACCCCATCAAACTGACGACTCCAAACCAACACCAACACCGTAAACTACAAACAAGTATACGACTTAGTAATTCTTAAAGAGACCCTGCAAAAAATCAATTAGTCTAGGATGAATTCGGAATAAGTCGCAATGCCAGTTTTGATCTCATTGTATGAGTTGAACTGTTCCCTTTTGTTTGTGCAAGAGACTAATTGTACCCATTTATACCCGAAAGGGATCGATAGGTCCAATCCCCTTTATACCCATGTGGGAGTAGTCTTCATATACTCCCTTTTCGGTTCAATAAGGACTCAAATAGGGCCCAGTTGAATTTTTTATGCCAGAATCACAATCGTAGAGTTTACCAAGCCACCGAATCTATTTGATGTAAGTGTGCCCGCTTTTCAAAAAAGAATAAAAAATATTATCCGAAAACTCAACCCTAGCTCCGACGTAGTCTTTAAGTCCTAGTAATTCGTATTCGGTATAGGGCTCCGCATTTTTCTTAAATAATTCGATTCAATCACCTGTACTCTTTTTTATTTAACTCACTTCGTTGCCGTTTTTTTAATATTTCTTAAAATGGGCTACATAGATTTCAAACTGACTAGTCCCAACTGTACCCAAAGAGATTGATCGCACGATTATTTGCAGGGGAATAACATAGCATAACTTTTTTCGAATATGAATGATGCATGTGTTCATTCCCAGAAGATAGAGTGAAATATCGTCTACAAATCGATCACGAAACTTGTCAACCTCCAAAATATCCCAAAGTTGCAAATTAGTGGAATTCAGTTTGCTATGAGCGCAATAAGTTTTTACAAATCTCTGATTGTGGACATTATTGAAAGCCACTTCGTCTTAAAAAAGGAAACCAGAACAAACTGTTTGCGCTTGAGCGATTCTTCTAACAGTTTAACAACAGAATGGAGGGCTGTAGACCTGCCTTTAATAATCGCTCTCAAATAATACTACTTCGTATGAATCAGGTGCTCCAATTCTGTTAACAGAAAAGAGAACAATCGAGTCTGACATCCTTGGATGCGAAATGAGTGCTCTTCCCCGCCTTAAGAATGACTGTGAGTTCGGCCTTATTTCAAAATTTGAAAACTTAACTTCTAGCACTTAATGTAGATACGATCCAACCATTCGCAAGTAATACTTTGAGATTGGTGGAACTGCACACGAATTAAGTCATCAGAATCTGCAGAACTGTAGAACTTAAATAAGTTTGGGCAGCAGAAAGAGTGGAGTGAGGAGGTTCAGTGAGTCAGAGCAAGTTAAGAAGAGGACACCGCAGGGGCTGTGTTGTTGCCCCAAATCTGGGTCGCGGTCGTTAACGAACTATGGCTTATGCTGACGACCCAGCAATCTTTGTCAGGGGGGACACCTTGAATGAGCTTTTACAGGGATATCTGGCTACGCCTCTCTTGCGCAAGAGCTGTAAGTCTCAATAGATATGAGCAAGGTCTTTTTACTAGCAGGTACAAGATCGATGTATTCAGACCACCCACCATTGGAGTAGGGTCACTGGTCATATCTGTAAATAACTATGGCAATTTTTTTGACACCAAAGCTATCATGGAAGCTTATTATGGAGGACAGAGCTAGGAAAGTCCAGTCGCTTTGCAATCTTTCCACCATTCGCGAGGAGTGGCGTGACGGTCGAACTTGGGGAGAGGTCTGAGATGTTTTATGGGATGGGTCTAAGCTCGATAGGAAGGTAGGTAGAGGCGTATTCTTTCAGGAACTTGTAGTCAGCCAACAGTTTAGGCTACCTGAACCTTGCAACATCTTCCACGTTGAAGTCGCAGCTTTCGAAAACGCGGTTAAAGTGATGCTGCCGCATACAAAATCTTTGTGTTTTCAATTAAATTAGGAAGACAATTCTGTTTTGCGAGGCATTCCTATACAACCCGTATAAACTAACTAAACGGAAATGAGAAAAGAAAAATTGAAAAATTTCAAACAAAGTTAATGCAAACGCA
Organism: Eurosta solidaginis; assembly: GCF_040869045.1. Taxonomy (NCBI): domain Eukaryota; kingdom Metazoa; phylum Arthropoda; class Insecta; order Diptera; family Tephritidae; genus Eurosta; species Eurosta solidaginis. Next base: position 1,010,728 of record NW_027136894.1, on the reverse strand, counting down.
GGCAACCGTAAGAAAAGTTGTATGGAGAAAACAAAAGGGAAAGTCTGCATGTAGAAACGGAAGTTGAGGTTAGTGTGGTTGTAACATTAAATCCGGTTAGAGCAAAAACTAAAAAATGGCAGGCATATGAAGCATTATTCATTCATATGCTGCATACAAAACACTCATACGCCATGGTGGCACGTAAGATGCGGCAACCGGCAGACAAAGTAGACAAGAAAAATAGAGCGAAATATGTGAACATGAAAACAATGTATCATCGTGATGTGTATGTGTTACAAAGTGTTGAAACATGTACATATGTATACGTATACATGTATGGATATGTTTATATACATACACTACATGTGTACTCGTTGCAGATGCAACAAAGCGCAATTTACATATAAATCGGAAAGCGAAATGCATAAGCAGCCGTCATCTTACATAAATAGTTATTTTGTTGTTATCTTTTTCTTCTTATATATAATTAAGGATGTTTGCAGGATAACGTCGCAGCAACCCAGAGAGTGTTCATTTCTTTCCGGAAGGTGGATCAGGAACCGATCTATTCGAACATATTCTATTCATGGTTCGATTTGCATGAAATTTGGTATAAGGGTAGCTCTTTTACTCTAGGAAATGAACCAGGAACCGAATGGGACTGGGACTGAGACTGAGACCGCGATTGGTTGCGGGACTTGGACTGGGACTGGGACTGCGAATTTGGGATGGAAAAGAATTGGGGATGGAAAAGTAAGAAGAACTAGAGAAATTACAGAAGAAGAAATAAGCTGAGAAAGGGAAAGAGTAAGATGAAGATATAGAGTTAGGGATAGATGGAGTGGAAAAAAGGGAGGGAAAAAAATGGAGGATGAGAAAGAGACGCAGAGAAAGAGACATTCAGAGAAAAGTGTGAATAAAAGTATAAGGAAAAGAAACGAAGAGTTAGAGGTAACAAATTTTTAAAAGTTATGCATATAGAACAAGGCCCACCTTGAGTTGATGTCCCTCGTATTTAACTAATGAATACACATTAATTTGTCGGACAGTTGTAACAAACGTTGATGATGAATTGGTGAGCAGTTAGCTGGGCTCCTGAGCGACTGGTGGGGTAAGGTAATGGTGGAAATTCGTATGATAAGTGATGAACCGTTGACTGCTGGATGGTTTATGGTAAATGGTGGATATTAAATATGGGATGGTCAGTCAGGTGGTTAATGGGAGAACGATAAGTGGTTCATCGCTGCCAAAGATTTCAGAAGTTGTAGAACGAACTGGCGATATGATATCATATGAAACGAAATTATGTCATTTAAATCTAAATGGAGTTATTGTCGGGCTAACTATAGGAGAATTTCACTTTTATTTACAGGTATGAAACTAATTCCACAGAACATTAAATTTTACCGTAGGTGACTGGCTCTGTTTACTAATATCCAAAATTGTTGTGCTAGGATGAATATGTTAATAATAAATAATAAGAATAATTTAAAATCGAATCACAAATTTTCACGACATTTTGCTTACTAATAACTGTGTCATGCTACCAAACTTATTACCAATCATTTTAATATATAAAAATCACGTGTCACTATGTTTGGCGCCAATGGACTCCTAAACTAATGAGCCGATTTTGAATTTGTTTTGCACCCCGTGTGTAGTTCGATCTAGCTTGAAATATTGGATAGGTTATATCTCAGTTCATAGTCGCAATATTATTTTATTGCAAATTTTTCTCTTTGTTTATACGTAATCTTAATATATAAAAATCACGTGTCACTATGTTTGGCGCCAATGGACTCCTAAACTACTGAACTGATTTTGTATTTGTTTTGCATCCCGTGTGTAGTTCGATCTAGCTTGAAATATAGGATAGGTTATATCTCAGTTTATAGTCGCAATATTATTTTATTGCAAATTTTTTTATTTGTTTATACGTAATAATAAAATGTTAGGTTTACGCACAGGCACTCACATATTCAGGTGGCGCGGATATTCTTCCGTGTAATTGGTTGGTGTTTAATTAAACAACGTGCTTATCAATAAAAAAATATTATATGGAATGATATCAAGTATAGCACATCACTAGGCCCGCCGAGAAGGTGGGGAGGGGGGGATTGGCCCCGGGCTCGGAGTTTCTGAGGGGGCGCGGCTTAGAGGTACTATGACATTTTTTTAATATGTTATCCAGAGACGGACTGGGACTGAGACTCGGAGTGGGACTGGGACTGGGACTGGAATAAAATACATACCACCCTCTGGGACAGGCAATAAGGGATGCAGAAGAATGAGAAGAAATTGAGAGAAGAGAAAAGAGAAAAGGAGATTGAGAAAGAGATAGAATGAGTCGAAGATGGAGATAGATGAAACGAAAAAGACGGAGGTAGGAGTGAATAAAAGGATTAGGAAAAAGTGAGGAGGGGGGAGGGCAGAGTCAGACGGAAAAAGCTTATGAAAATGTATGCAGATAGGCCAAATTTAGGGCAGAACAACTTCTGCCGGGTCTTCTAGTATAACTATAATAATGATTTTATATGAGATCACATCAAATTAAATTTATTCACACTTCTTAGCATATCTTTCAAATCGCAATGTATAGCATCACCTCACTCTACACCTTAACACTATACGTATTTCAAATGAAATCACTTTATATAAAATCAATTCATTACAAATCACATCACTATAAACTATAAAATTTTATGTCACAGGTTTTACTTCAATTAGTGGATCAACTCACTTTGTAACATATGATCTTATACCATATCACATCATCAGATCACTTAATTTATATTTTGATAGATTACTTCCTTTATGACTACAAACAATTTTGGTCAAATCAAACCACTAGTGTGCTATCGGGTTAACGTCTCACACAACAGTATGTTTATTTAGCACAACGTATGCATTTCGACAAAAATTACAGAAAATAAACAAACATAATATGTGTACATGTAACAAAAAGATTTGTGCATAAAACATTAACTACACTAAAGAGAATAGAGGTGAATTTATATTGCCGGTGTTGTTGTTGTTGCTGTTGTTGTTGTAGCAGTGCTTCACCCCACCTAACAGCCGCGACCGGTCACAAATTGTCATCAATATCCTCTAACGGGACTCCAAGGAAACTTGCTTATTCAACAGGGGTGGACCATAAGGAAATAATATTTAATATTAATAATATAATTTAATATTGCCGTTGTCAGCGTTCATTGTGCTCTTATTTTTGCTGATATACAAAGATTCGTATGCGTCCAATTTGTGTGATTGTACACCGGCGGACACCACGGCGGCCTAGCATGCTCCGCCTACCACACCGAAAATCATGGGTTCACGCCCCGGGAAAAGCACCATCAAAAACTTTAGAAACAATTTTTTTTTTAATTAGAAGAAAATTTTTTTAAGCGGGGTGTTTGGCAAGCACTCTGAGTATATATCTGCCATGCAAAGCTCTCAGTGAAAACTCATCTGCTTTGCAGATGCCGATTGGAGACGGCATAAAACAAGTAGGTCCCATCCCGCCAATTTGTACGACGCAAATTGGAAGAGAATCTCCTCTCTCTTCGGAAGTTATCGCGCCTTACATTTATTTTTAATATCTGTGCGACGCTACCATACTTCCCTTATGATTTAATATGACATCACATCAAATTAAATTTATTTTAGCCTTGCTATATGGCTGATATTTTTAAAAGCAATATTGATACCTTTGCATTAGACTAATTGATTCAGAGCTTGCCTCAGGGGTTACAAATGCAAATTAATCTAATTTTTTAAATTAAGCTATGATCTTTGAGCATCAAATTAACTTATGACAGCTTCACAGATAACAAAAAATTAAAACTAGCTATTTATATTTCAATTTTTTTTTAGAGTTTTAAATGCTGAGAGAGGAAAAGGCTAAAGACCATAAGGTAGATAAAAACAATATTGCAGGTAAGTAGAAGTAATATAATTATTATGATGATAATTGTGTCGAACATTATGAAGATGATATTGAATGCCGATTCTAAGGCAAGGGGAATGCGAACGCAAATACGAGAATGGAAAACGCGAAATCAATTTCCGAAGTCGACGAATTTCTAGGGAATGGGAATCAAATTTTTAGAAATTTTTGGGAGAATGGGAATTCCTGAGAAATACTTAAAACAATTTGAAAGGTTAATATTCGGGTGGAATTTTGAGCGAACTCTATTTCACTGAGAATCCAAATTCATTTTGTACACTTTTTGATGAATTTCAGTAAATTTTTGAGCGAATGGGCAGTGCGTGGTGAATTTGAATTCGTGAAGAATATATAAAGCAATTTAAAAGTTTAATATAAGGGTTAAATTTTGAACAACATCGAGTTCATTGGTTTATTTTAAGGGAAGCTAACAGGGAATTTAAGGTAATCTTGTTGGCGAATCAAAAGTGGCGAACTGCCTTTAGGCGAATACCGGTTAATTTTGGTGCGAATGAACACTCCGTGGTAAGCTATAGATAAAATAATAAATTGTGGAACATTACAGATTATATTCCTTTCAATGTTTACCCATCAAATTGGACCAGTACTAACTACAATTTTTATTTTTTTGTTTCCAAGATCAGCGGTTGAACTTGTGATTTTTTGTATCTGAAACAAGATTACTAGTTATATAAATACAACGAGTTCTAGGGATTTCTGATATTTATGCTCCTTCTGCTAACGTTCGAATCGCTAAACTGTTGAATAAATCACTCCAATATTCAGTATTGCAAAGTGGTCTTTATTTAGATTACTTTTGGAGTAGTACTTAACAATTATACTTCACAACCAATAGCGTGTTTAAATCAAAACTGATTCGTTATTACTCATCTTGTGCTGCTTTTATACTCTTGGTTTCCTTGTTCACCCATTTCTCCTAAGGTCTTGTAATTTCGCTATATACATGTACATCTGTAGTTGACGCCTCTCCCATAGCCATATGCGTGTGTATGTGTTAGTAACTACTTCGGCTGATGAATAAATATTTGTGTGTGTGAGATATCTCTTCGTCGCCTTCTACATAAGAGTGGCTGGCTACTTTATTGTTTTTGTGCATTTATTTAGTAGCAGCTTAGTGATGCTAATATTTGTCACATTACTTTATTTCACAGGAATACACTCATCATTTCGTATTATAAATTAACATCACGTCATACAAGTGATATAACACCTAATGACATATCACCTCATTCAACGAAATGTAGTAAACTGACTTCATTCTGCATTGTTGTGATTTTCATGCATTCATAACATAACAAAAGGTCCATTATTATACAGTTTTTTTAATAATCATTTCCGCTTTCATAAAAAAATATTATTTTTTTTATTCCTTCCTCAATAGCAAAAAAAAAAAAAGTTGGGATATCTTCAGCTAATCTCAATTTTTCTGCGCCACAATTTAAAGTCTTCCGCATATCTCACGTTGTTGCGCAGATTTATCTCTTCATATTTTGTATGCTTAGTTTATTCCATTATATTTTTTGTTGCTCATTTTCATCATATGATGTTTCGTTTTCATAAATAAACAACTTTGTTTGTGTGTTTGGCATATTTGGCAAAAATACCACGTTTCGTGGCCCGTCCCATCTGTCCCATCTTGCGTCTTAAGTGGCCAAACGTGGTTGCCGCGTCTATTTTCAACATTTGCTCTTATTGTTGGAGTGCGTTGCTGCCACAAAAACCGATGACAAATGCATTTTTCATGCAACGTTTAGCGTAACGAGCTATAAAGAGCAGACTAGCAAAAGCGCTGAAGCAAGTAGGAGGTTGGACTATACAAGTATTTGTATGTATGTATGTTTGCGTAAAAAAATGGATGAATGTGCGTGGAATTGCAAGAATGCAAGTAATACAAAGTACCACATATTTGCTGCTTCATATTGCTCTTTATTTTGTTTTTGCAACAAATATTGTTGCTGCATGGAATAACCTAAACGTTGAAAAGTTCAAATAAATAAATGAGTGAAGAAATAAATAGCAAATGATTCAATTCTGGCATCATTGTGTTTGTAGAAGTTTTGGTCTCAATATTTCACAGAAAACAAAAGAAAGAAAAAAATGTGTCTTGTTGTAAGAAATTGGAAGCAAGTGCTATGTACCAAACAGAAGAAAAAAAGCTCAGGTGATGGGGATTGTAATGTTGTTGACTAATATTGTCTCTCAAAATTTTTTATTAACGAGAGATAAAATTTTATTATTTGTACGTTTTTTTGCGTATTTATCTCCACACAAACACGTTTGTGATAAATGACACATAACACTTTTCTTTCGCCGCCGATTTTCCTTCTATTTACTTCATCCACACGTGAAAGCCATACAGTAGCCATTTAGTTGAACAAACGCTACAGGTTCGTAGTTCTCAAAATCCCACTTAACTTTTACTTTTTACCACAAGTAAATACGTTGTCTGACCCAGCGTTACACTCCTTTTAGTGAATCGCACTTGCTCCGTATTAGTGTAGCACCATCGCCTTAGGAAGTAGTACTCGTTCTTATTCTTTCCCCTCGCAGTGCTGTGCTTTCAACTGATACTTCTAACAATATGATGTAGTACGAAGGGGCAATTGTAAATACCCCGCGCTTCAGATTTTGTTTTCAGAATTTGTTATTTTGAAATTCTTGAATAAACAATAGTCTCCTCCGTATAAGAATGACTGCTAAGTGTCACGCTTTGCATCTGGTTAGTACCACTTTTGGGGGTAGTCATGAAACCAGTAGTGCGAATATGTCGCTTTGGGTGAATGTCTCCCATATACCCTGGAGGGAATAGAATAACCCCCATTGTAAGTTTGCCGGGGCCTTAAATTATATTATAGTACACCACAATGGCGAAAATAGACCGGGACTTGCCATGGAATCTGTAAGTGTGATTTTTGGTATGAGAATTTTTTAATACTCTTTCATAATCCAGGGCCAACTCGATAATAGACAACCAACAACAGCAACAAAGATAGAATCCACTATACTACTCTTAGGGTCAGCCAGTGTGACAAGGTAGAGCATCCTCCCATCCCTCTGGTAAGTACTCTGTTGCTTCCACTGTTAGCCACCCCTTTATTCAAATTCTGCCACCCGTTATTATATCACCGCTTAGCTGTTGCCGCCGTGAAGAACGACTTGCTGAATTACAATTACTTTAGGTCCATCTAGATTCTAATCATCGCAGCGAAGAAGATTATAATATCTACAACCGGATCTATAACCGGTAAAAACCATCAACATTGATAGCACACCTTCGGCGAGTGTCCTTATCGGTACAACACCAATACCAGCAAAAACCACAAAAATGCCTAACATGCGGGACCTGATATTCACTAAGGCTGCACATCCGCTGACGAAAAGTGTGGCTGCTTCCTTACGACCCTCTACAACGCCTACGCTAGTCGTTGAAGAGAATATCGGTTCATTCCGCATGTAGGCTGAACGGCTAATGTCCTGTAATTGTGGCCAAGATTCTAGATATTTCATTCCTAGACATATTTAGTAAATTCTCGGTTCTTTTCTGGTTATAGTTTGGCCAAGATTGTGTCTGTAGAATGTCAATTACAAGTGACAGGGTCCTTGGAATTGATCAGAATATCTCTATTTTTTTTCAGTAAGTTGTCAATGCACCGTGACAGCACTGTGGTATCCAACGATGCCCCGTCAATGTTCGTGTTATCGGGTAGTCAAGTGTGATGCTAGCAGCTTTCTGCTTCGCGTAGCACCTTTTACAGTTAGCAGCCGCCTTAGAGGCTGTTAGAGTATATACATAGGTACCTCGTATCCGCTTACATGATTTGCCAACAGCAAAAACATAGGCCTCCTCTATCGCTTGCTGTTCTGCTTGGAAGATGCTGCCCGAGTTTGGAAGAGGGATGTAGATTGTGATATTTATCTGTTCGGAAAAAGAACATGTGTAGAGTGAAGTGATCATCCTCGCAAACTTTGCCGTCCGAAGGGGGTGGGTCAAGACCTCAACGTAAATCGCAAGTTTAAGTTGGCTGCTCACTGCAGCTTCCTCCAAACAGAAGTTGCCGCGATTAGGGATGCGGTGGACAATATGCTATCCAGTGAGACTACAGGAATTTAACATCTACACGGATAGCCAAGCGGCTATCGAGGCCTTAAGTTCAATTATAGCGCGATCGAGAGTGGCCTGAACTCGCTTACGATTGCATTTAACTATTTTATGATTAAGACTATCTGGGTCCAGGGCCATAGTGATATCTCGGGCAACTGTCAAGCAGATATCTCAGCT